>NC_136819.1:2999465-3202524 GCF_951394365.1 Tetrao urogallus
ACAATACACCATGTTTGTGTGAGGAGTATATGATGTGTTAGAATGATAGATCCTATGTGGGATGATTGAATGTAAGGGAGATTCCTGCAAGATGGAAACTGGTTTTCATGTGGCATAACCAAGAATTGCCTGATGTCGTTGTGTGCCTGTTCACAGGACTTGGAAAGGAAAAGCAGCCCCTGGGGGAATCATGTCACTTGAAAACACTATGTATTCAGGGAGGGAATATCGCACTTAGCTGCAGAAAAAGCGATTCCTGATACATCAGTCTTAATTACCTTGTTTGAGGATATTTGGTTTGCTCGTTGTTGTCACTGTGTTGGAGAAAGCCTTAGTTGTTTCTTCTGCCAGTTCCATCAGCTTTCTAGAAATGCTGGCATCAATTACTTTGGGAGAGGCCCAAAACAAAACAGGCACATAAAAAGAGGGAAAGGCATCCTGGAGAGGCTTTTACCCTCATCTTTCTGCTTCCCTTGGGGAGTGGTTTGCTGAGTGTTAGAGGAAGGATCTCCTCCAGCATCGTGGCTTCAGGAGTGGTGTTTTAAAGCCAAACAAAGTTGTTGGGCAGTGTGCTAGGGATGTTTGGGAGCTGCCTACTGAGTGTTCTGCGAGGGTAGGATACAGGGGAGCAGTAGTTTTGCTGGCTATTCTCATAAAAGGGCCTGATGCTCAGGCTGAAACCTGCTCCATCTCAGGCAAGATTTATTCTCTTGCAGTTTGGGTTATTTGGCTATCTTGTGAATCTCTTCTACAGCACTTCAGGCAATCTGATTAATCTCCACACACTACTTACACATCCAGCTTCCATAATAATATTCAGTACTCTGAATGAATCTAACTTCTTTAACTCAAAAAAACTTGGTAAGCTGTAAATGAAGGTCTTGTTAGAACTTGCTTTTGTTTTATCTGCTCTCTAATGGTGTTGAACTCTTTGAGACAAATTTATTAGTTTTCACAACAGATGTTTAAAAATTAGGCAGTATTGTTTGACTGCACTTTTTTTTCCTTGCTTTTCTTTCTGATCATCATAGGTCAGTTTTTGAAGACGTCATTGAGAGGGCTGTACATACTCTACGTGCCTGTGCTAGCTGCAGCTGTTACGATGAGGACAAATGTTTATTTTACGATGTTAATGTAAAGCCTTGTATTGCAAATTATTACAAATTCTATGGGAGATCTCTTACACTTTCTTTTCTTGTGCTAGGAAGATGTCAGGTAATCTCAGCATAACCGTTTATCTGTTTTACAGTTCTTTGCTGTGTTGTGACTTACATAAACCACTTTCTGCCCTGTACAGGCAGGTTTTTTTTACAGCTTTTTATCAGCTGGAGATTCTGAGAGTCAACATTTCATTCTTCAAGAATACCCGTTAATTACTTTGTCATTCTACGTGTTATTATAAAACTTCTGTTTTTGTAGATAGGCACAGGATGGTTTGCAGGCACAGTAGTGGTGCAAAGTATAAATTACATTGAGATTTGTGTTATCAGTTTCCTAACTTATTTTGATATCAAGTAGGAAGGTTGCAAGGATGCATGGAGCATAGAAAAAACTGTGAAAGATGGAGAGTAACCAGCAGGGCTGCAGTGCAGCTGAAGAGAGTCAGGTGGGTGTCATGGAAATCAAATATGAAGACAAAACCATAACTATTTCTGATAAAGTCAATGCTTCCCGCTTGTAAGTATATGATTTGGTCAAGAATGGTTATGCAAATGGGGATTGTGCCTTGGTGCATCCTGAAGATTCTTTCAGACTTGTTTTCTATGTTCTTCAATTGTTGTCTTTAATAATCTCTCTGTAGTTGATGTGCAGTCTTTTGTCCTACAGTTGCACACTTATAAAATGCTCTTGGCATGACTAAACAGCAAACCAAACTTTGTTCATTCCTGCAACACGTTTCCTTTTCTTTCTACGGTGATCTGAAGCAGCTGAGAGGTCAGACCATTTTTTTGTGGAGCATTAAATGCAACATAAGCAGATGGGAAAACCACGTGTTTTGACCTCTAGATTTCACATTGGTGTGTCCTCCCCATGGGTAGCCTGAAGTGGTCAGGTAGATGAATTTGGTCATGTCTGATGGGCCCTTCCAACTGAACTGTTATATTTCAAGTAAGCTGTTCATCAGTGTGAACAAAACTTCCCAAATTCATTTTGTCTCTGTTATGGATGAAGTTGAAAAAGAAAAAATTGGATCAAGAAGAAATATGCTTCAGGTCAGGTAGATAGAAATTGTGTGATACTCTTGCCTTTTCTTTAAAATATTGCGGAATGTTTTTGGCTTCTGATATTTATTTCTGTGATGTTATGTTTTTTGAGCTGTTTCAGACAAAAAAAAGTAATACACCAAACAAATTCATTGCCTTGTTGCCTGAAGTTGCAGAGAGCTGAAGGATCAAGTAGCTCTCACCAGAAAACAGGTATAAGACCTTCTGGTGCAGCTCATCAGGTTCTGCCGTTGTGTTGTTTACGTTCTGCGGTATTTTTGGTTTCAAAGAAATGAGATTAATTTCTTCAAGCATTCCTGAGGTTCTTGAGTGCATAACCAATATAAAAGCTTAATCAGCCATGTTCTGAGTTTTCTTCTGGGGGATGGAACTTGTCCAAAGGTATGCTATTTCCTCTGGATACCTTTGGTGTTCTTTTGACTTTTGCAGCTTATGTGTTACAGTCATCAAAGCTGCTTTTCATGTGTTTCGTATGCCTCTAGATTCCTGAAGGTGATCACGAAACTCCTTCCTGTATTATTTGTTGTTTACCATCACTATTGCCTTTATTGTGCATTCTGCTATTCCTCCTTCCAGTGCTTAAAGTATCCACTCAAGTTCTTTCTCCTAGCTGAAAGAAATATATTCATGTTAAGAGGATGAAAGGCAGGTTAGCTCTGTTTATTATGAGGGTGGTTATAAAAAGTTTTTTTTAATTACAATTTATTAGTAGCAAAAACATTTTAAAATATCAATATGAAACTAATATTTTTGGACACTTATCCTTGATTTTTATGTGTGGCAGAACAGACTGCAAATCATAATGACTTGGAAGGGGACTGGTACCAAATAAGGAATTTCTGAATATTCTTTGAGTGTGAGAAGGCAGACGTCTGATAGTCAAAGAAATCCTTTCTGCTTTGCTGATGTGAGCGAGAGAGGGAGGACACGCAGATTTCACAAATGTGTTTAATAGTAGGCTTTTCGAGCTGGGGTCAGAATTGCTGTTGTATTTCAACCTTAGGAATTTCTTTTAATTCTTCTGATTCATCTAGAAGTATTTCAGCTTACAGAGCTGAAGTCAGGAGAGCGTTAGGCTTCAGTGACTGCTCAGCAGAAAGGCGCGATTCTGGAACACTAATTTGGTGGCTGTTTGGCTAATTTGTTGGAGCTGTGCATGTGCTCATGGCTATTAATGGCCTGGCTCTCAAAGCGACCCTCGCTCTCTGCGCATCAGAGTTCTTTGGGGAAGTCCATAAAGGACAGAATACCCAGCTACCATTTCCAGGCATTCCCCAAACAACTGTCTCACAGCCTCTAGCATCTCTGCTTTTATTATCAAGGTAACTTGCAAAATACTTTCTGAAGTGAAGCCTGCAAACCCAGATGTAGCAGCCTGTGAGGCAGTAAAAAAACAACCCAGTAGCTCAGTAGAGACATTGGTTTATAGCACACTTTGGTATTCCTTTCCCACGCTAACCTCTGTTTATACTGTAGGCTATAAAATTCCTTTTCCACCAATTTTTCCCCTTCTTTTTGTCTTTTTGCTGCCTCTCTTTAACATTCTCTTTACCTCACAAATCCGATCCAATCACCTTTCTTCACAAAGATGGTCTACTGAAGGTGCAGCTAACGAATCTCTTAGAACTGTAGTCAGCTTTGAAAGATGGCTTTGTTTCTTTTGAAAAATTTTGTTGTGTATCATTTCGCTTGGTGTCAGGCGGTTTAGGTTCCTGTGTAAACTGCAGCAAAGCTTCCTTTGATATGAAAAATGAATGGATCTGTAAATCTGTGAGAGATTTCCCAAAGCTTCTTTACCACTTGAATTAGAAATCTGGTATTTAAGTAACGGTTTTGAAAAACTGTTTCTTCTTTCTGATAACCCTGCCAGTGCAGACTGTCTCTGCAGGGATCCTGTGGATAGCCACTATCTGTTCTTCAGATCTGTGACCTGCAGGAATATCTACCAGTGCTTGACATAATCATGAGCTGGTGAAATGTACGGAAAGAAAGCTTTCTGAAAAATCCATCTGTGGTGGAAAAACTGCTTTGAAAAATGCTTTCTAATACTGCTAGAGTCACTGTCCTCTGTCTCCATTACTGTCATCATCTGAACAACGCCAAAAACACCACCCTGAGAATTAATTGTACTTGTAACCATTCTGCCTTTAACCCAGTGCTGATTGAAGTGGCTGGTCCGGATTCCCAAGGAGGATGGGTTTGGAAGTGGAAGTATCAATGGTCTGTAAACTGCAGCAGTGCTGCTGCTGACAGCTGGAGGTTCCAACAAACTTGCCATCCGGTGATATATGAGAGAGGTGCATCGGTCTAACAAGTTACAGTAAATATTTTCTTCAGAAAGAAGTGTTATTAAGTCCAATAGGAGACTGTAGACAAAATGATCTAGTAGCAAATAACAGGAGTTAGTTGTAACATGCATTCCCTGCATGCTATTTTGCAAACAAACCAGTGTGCTTGAATTACGGTGCCAGTCTGCAAGTGAATGTAAGCTAACTGGTGGAATCACCTTGTTTCTTTTTTATTATGTCATTTTTCTGTCTTGATGCTTGGCCAGTACCAGAAGCTCCAGAGAAGTTTGTCCTCCCTCTATCTTTGCTGTGTGTCTCAGACAACAGCGTGGTTCTTGGTTTTGGTTTTTTGCATTCACAGGATGTGTTACTTCACAAGGAGCATTGCCTTAGCACATTTCTAAGTACTTCTGTAATTAAGTCCTACTCTTACCAAAGTTGAAGCTTTAATTGCTTCATGAATCGTTATAAAAATCCTTCTTAAAAAAAAAAAAAAAAAAAAAAAAGTACTGTTAGAGTGTTTTTGTACTAGATTTGTACAGACACAAGCCAGTCATTTTCTTCTCCAGCCTGTTGTCTTTAATGTTCTTCCTGAGAAAATGCCTGTTTTCTATCCGTGCAGTGTTGACTTTACATTAACACTTGCCTTGAATCCTAGCCATGCTGAGAGCTCCTTACAAATTTCAGTTTGAACTAGTGCAGAAGTGGGAGCTTTATCAGGTGCCTTAGGGGAAGAAAAATGCAGAGTGAGTGTAAAAGCAACAGCTAGCCCACAGATGTTGAGCAGTTCAAGAATTAAAATGTGGTGATAAGAAGCCACCGGATAACCTTTCAAGTGTGGAGCAGATGAAAAGCTGAATGGTTTGATTGCTTTTTCATTGGTATTTTAGTTGGAGATGCTGAGAACAAGTGCGTTACATTAGTGACAAGGGGCTGAATAAACTCTCAAGATGCTGACGTTGGGATTGAGACTGAGGTTCTAACTTAACACAAGGTTTTGTAGCTTTATTGTTGTGTGCTTTAATTTGGGAAGAGTGTAGATAAATCTGGTTGGTTGGTTTGTTTTCAAGTGGTGGCTATTGCCGAGGTGAACGCAGGGGTGTTGAGCTGCCCAGGGGCTCTGGTAACAGTGTGGAGGATCACAGGACCACGTTCTGCCCCTCTATGGCAACCGGGGGACCCTGAGCACTGGGATCCTGAAGGCAGTGATAGCTGAGGGTGTAAGCTGTGGCTGGAAGGGATGCAGTCTAGGAACTGCTGGTGCTCCAGGTTTGCAGCAATAAACTTCCTCAGTGTAAATGGAGCTTCACATTAGGTTTGCAGAACCTGTCTCTGTTTAATTTACCCTTGGGAGTTTTCTAGGATTCCCAAGATAGCTCTTGAAACTCGTTGTGTGGGAAAAAGAAAGAGATTTAAGAACATATTTACTGTCTGGTATTGGAATGAATTCTGAGTTTAAATATGACAAGAAGCCGTGCTCTTTCTGTAGCAAACTTCCCCAAAATAGCCAGTGTACAGAGGAAGAGTTTCTGTCAACATTTAATCTTGAAAGATCCATTCAAAAGCAGCTTTGGTTTTAATCCTGTTCTGCCTGTGTAACCAAGGGTGCAGGCAAGACTTTTCCAGCTCGTTTGCAGTCTCTGTGCAATTTCAAAGTCAAATCTTGTCCCACAGTTTTCCAGGTTAGTTTGGTTTTTGCCCCAGTTGAACCCAAAAGGAGCCGCAATTGCTTTTCTCTTTCTCTGTGCCTCTGCTTCTCTAAGCATTGCAGTGTTTCTCTAATAATATTTAAGATGCTATTCTCATCGTGTCAGGAAGCAAAGATTTCTATGAAATGTATTAGAAATATAACACTCTCTGTAGTGTTGGTGTAAAAATATGCTGCTGACATGCATGACTAAACAGGCAAATGTAATTGAACTGCTGGGAAGTTTAATATTGGAGAGGCATTGTATCGACTGACAGTGGTATAAATGGTGAACAGACCTCTGCAAACATTTGCTGTCATTACCCCTCACTTCTTGGATTCCAAGGAGAAGGGAAGTTGAGAACAGTGCCACAGAGCTGTAAGAAATCATCTCAAGTGTCTCCAAAGCCGTTTTCTTTGACTAATAGGACAGCAGATTTCTCCAGATCTAAATGGGCTTCTAAATAGGCTTCAAATGCAGCACAGACCAATCAGTTTTGGAAAAACTCTATTCTAGCTGCACATGGAGGGGAATTTTAGTAGCAACAGGATTTTCCTTCCATCTGTACTAATAGAAAAACATTACGTTTTTGTTTAAGAAAAATAGAATGTGACTGCTGGTGGGGGAGGTGATAGAAATGCAAACTGAACTATTGGCTAGCTCTACGGTAAAACATGAAGGCCTAAAAATGGGACAAGATCATTTTGCAATCCTCCAATTCCCTGCTTCCTTTCCTAGTCACCTGCAGGTTGTTCTGCAGTGTTACTTGCTGGTCATCCCACATGCTCATCCTTTGCCTGAACAGCAGCATCCTCTGTCTTGGTGGTAAGGAGCAACTAAACATTTCTCTTGTGAGGAAAAAGATTTTCTGGAGACCAGTAATTGTCTCCCCTATGTTTTGGTAGCAGTAGTCAGAATGCACTTGCTGTGAACTTCCAGTGTTAGCTGGACACCTGAATGCTAGACAACTAATTGATCTCTGAACAATTAATACTTTCAGAGAAACAAAAGGCACCCTGTAGCTCAATCTCTTGAAAATTCTTTTCAATTGATAGGACACGCTTATTTTCTCTTCTCCCTGGCCATTCATTTCATCTTGGGTTCAAATTTAGAAATGTTGCATTTCCAGAAGGGTTAAGGGTGCTTCAAGAAGGCTTACAGCTCTGTGGGGAGAAGCCTGACTGGTTAGAAAGGAGGCTTTGAACACCTGCAAACCACACACGGAATCGAAACTTCAGGTTCCTTAATTAAACACTACAGTTATTAACTCTTGTGTAAAAGAGTAGGCATCCTTTTTGTGCCAGTACTTGAATGATTTATTCCTCTGCTGGTATCAGTATAGATAAATGAACCTTCTATCCCAGTAAGGCTACCAAAGAGCTGAGCAGGAGATTTCAGGCATTTGTTGCCTTCATGTTTGGTTTTGGTGGCCTCTCCTCCCTGACCTGACACTTGTAAAACAACTAGGGTTGTTTTACTTTGAGGAGCATGGACTTTAAAGTCAAGTCTTGCACAGCCTGGTGTTACAATGCGTGTTAGGACTTAGTAGGTAATTCCTTAAAAATTCCTTAAATTTTGAGTCGCTATTTGAAATCAGGGAAGCAGAAGGAGGGAGAGGAAGGAAAATGGCAAAACAAACAAACAAAAAAAAACCCCTACCTACAATATCTTCCAGGCAGTGCAAGGATATTCTGCAGTAGTTAGTGGAGTCCTCTAGAATCTCACCTTAAAATGAGCTCCTTGTCACAAAAAGCAAAAAGGAAGTCTGCAGATCTTCTGAAATGTTTCTGCTTGCTGGGAAAGCCCAGTTGTAGAAGCAGTGAGGGAGTGGAGGCAGGGAGTGTTTTCCCCAACCATAGCATCTCCATCAAATGCAGTATTACCTCAGTAATGATTGTTGTGCCTAAGCCATGGGTAGCAACTCTGTCCCAGAAAGGACACAAAGAAAAGCAGCACTGCCAATCTCTAAGATGCTTTCTTTCTCTGTGAAATTTGCCATGGGTAGTTGGATTCATCCATCCGTTTGCATGCACCTTTGACTGATGCATCATGCTGGATGCTTTAGGCACGCACTAATTAGTAGAACAAATAGAAAACCCCGAGGATGCCCGTGCTGCTTAATGACACTGCCCCTATTCTAAAACATCCCTACAACAAATTACTCATTTCATGGCTGGAGGCAGCGCAAGTTAATTTATCTGTATCAGTTGCTAAGTGGAAGCATTTACTTTTAACAAGACACACTGCCATTGTACCTTCCCAGGAAACTTTCCAACACTTGAGCTTTTGGACAAAAGTAAGAGAGAAGCTAAAAAACAGGCCAATTCAGGGAGGAAAAAAGTAATAGATGTAGGATGTATTGAAAGAGTTAGTAGATGCATCTGAATTAGTTAACTTTGATACCTTGTACAAGCAAAAAAGCTGTGAAGAGAGAGGACTTGAAGTCCTCTGAGGAGCTTTCAGTTAAAACCAGAACTGTGGCTCAGAACAAGGGTGGGTTGTGCAGGGATGCGTGCAGTTCCTGCTGTAAATGCTTCACTCAGGTAATTGCTTTTCAATCAATCTTAGCAAAAGAAATGAGAAGTCAAGTATGGAGAATGAAGCAAATTCGCAGGTGTCTTGTGCCAGTGTGGTTATAGCTGTCATTTTCAGTTGCGTATTGGTTTGTTTTTCTTCACTGACAAAGTTGATTGAGGAACCTGGAAAAAGTGAGCCTTGTTCTCATGAAATGAATGAGCTGGGCATAGCAGTCAGATGATATCCAGGAGTCCGTGACGTTATTGAGCTGTAGTCACTCATTTAATTATCAAAATGAACGTGGGTCTTTGGATGGGCGCAACTAACCACCGTGCATAACCAGGGGAGGGGAGCAGTGAAGGGAAAGGGTGGGCACTACCATAGTTCTGCATTTGTTGAGGAGCTGGATGAGACAAGTTCTTAACATGAAGTGTGTTGAACGTGTATTTTGAGGCCGTGCTAATTCACATAACTGATAAAGCAGTCTTTATGTTATGTATTTATGCCTTTTTACTGTAGTGCAGACAGGCTTGCAGTACTGAAGCACTCAGCAGTCTTTCAGAAAGTGAAATGTTCAGCATGCTTGCAGAGAGCCCAATGGGAGAGCGCCTTTATCTGGCAAAGCAACACTAGCTTGTTGCTGAACAACTCGGAAAGGTCAGTGTAGAACCCCAGCGCTTACAACTAGGGTCTCAGCAGCCCAGGCGCGGCTCCGAGCCGCTCGCTATTTGCTGCACTTCTTTGGGAGCCGCACCGAAGCGCGTTCGGAGCCAGTGCCCCGCGTTGGCAGCGAGCGGGGGCTGAGGTCGGCTGGCTTTGTGCCCCCCGGCAGCCTGAGGCACTCGGGTGCCGCCGAGCCCCGCCGCCGCCCCGTGCAGCGCGGGCAGGGAATGCAGGGCCGCCTCTGGGCCCAGCGCTCGGCGGGTCCCCGGGGGCTCGGCTCGCTTCTGCCGTCAATTTCTCCCGCGGTTCTCCGCTCCCTGTAGCAGCATTCAGCGCGCCGCTGCCGTTCGCACCGCTTCGGAGTGGCGGCGTTCCCACGGTCGCGGCGCTGAGCGGCGGTGGGGCGACGCGCTCCGCCCCGCTCTCCCCCGCCCCGTCCCATCCCGCGCTCGGCTCCCGCAGCCCCGGACGGCAGAGCGAGGCCGCCCCGCGCCGTGCGCAGGCAGCGCTTCGCCGGGAGCTGGGCGAGAGCCGGCTCCGTGCTCCCGCCCTCCCCCTTCCCTCCCTCCCCCCCGCCTGCCTCCTCCCGCGCTGCCCCCTCCTCGCCTCTCCCCTCCCCTCCCCTCCCCTCTCCGCGCCGCAGCCTCCCCCGGGCCGCCCGGCGCTGCCCGATCTGTGCGGGCGCCGAGGATGGCAGCGCGGCTGCGGCCCCTGGCCCTGCGGCTGCTGGCGCTGACCTTCCCCTTGGTGGCGAGGGGCTTCTCTGACGAGACCCTGGAGAAAGCCGCCAAATCCGAGGGCTACTGCAGCCGGATCCTGCGAGCCCAAGGCACCAGGCGGGAAGGGTACAATGAATTTAGCCTGAGGGTGGAGGGCGATCCGGAATTCTACAAACCTGGAAACAGTTATCGCGGTAAGTTGGCCGTCCCCTCCTTCCGACGGCGGGGGGAACGGGCTGGACAAGTGTCCGCGAAACTACGGCGAGTCCCTGCCTGTCAGCTCCCCGTCCCTCCCGGCGTGCGACTGCGTGGGCTCGGGCAGGGGAACGTGCTCCCACGCCTTACTTTATTGGGGATGCTTTGATGACAAGTGAGAGCGAGTTGCGTTTCACGGCATCGCTTTCGCTCCCGAGAACCGACTCGATATCAGGAGGAATTTCCTTTCTTTTATGAATTCTCTCTGCCGGCTCTGCTCTAGCGCAGCGTTACAAGTTGATGGGATACAAAACGAGCTCTTCCCCCGCTCGCCCGCTTCTGTGGGATTTCTTTCTAGCCCTGCAAACGCAGCGCAGCGAGGGGAAGCTTCACCATCCAGCAGGAAGGAGAGGGAACTTGGAGCTGGTTGTTCTTGCCCCGAAATGTGAATGTTAATATAATGAGTTAGCATATGGGCAAACAGTGATGCAGCATGCTGCCAGCTTCCCACATTTTCCACTTCTGTTTATCCCACCCCCCCCTGTTTTTTTTCCTGGAGAAATGAACAGATGGCTCAAACAGGAAAGAGGCAGAGGAGACTCTGCTAATGACCATTGTAAATAAGAGATGGAGACACTCATTCTCTGTTGAACGTTTTGCGTACGGTGCTTGAAATTAACTTCCAAAGCATACTTAAGCATATTCTTCTAATTAATAGAACATGGACAGGTTTTACCCACTTTTCCTGTCTCTGCATATAACCCCTTTGGAAACAAGCCTTCTTGGAATATTCTTTTAACTTTGTGTTTTAAAGTCCTCTGTGAGGAGATTGGGGCTTTTTAGGTACCACTGTCCGTCTCTTTTATAGGCAAAATGAATGGTTTCTTGGGGAAATCATCACTTTGGAAAATGGATTTTGAGAGTTTCTTCTAAGTATTTATCCTGACCTTCCTTAGAGTCAGTGCAAAGAGCAATGTTTTCCCCTTGCACAAACGTGGGAGTTTTAGTACAGATAGGGAGAGGAAAGTGTACGCATGGCATAAGCGTTTTGTTCTCTAAAAGAATGGAAAAAATATCTGCTGTACTGATGAGCCTGTTTGGAGCATTAGGCTGTAACTTTGTGTGATCGATTTGTGGGGTTTTTTTCCCCCAATAACTGATATATTTTAATGTGCTGTAAGGAAACACGCATTTCCCACTGACCAGTTGACTGCTCCAGGCATTAGGGTTAGTACTTATGTCTGAAGGAGTGCGTGCTGCATGTCACCTGGATGCGCCCACCAAGCAGCATGAAGAAGGTGACAGGTTCTGTGACAGTGACAAATGTGTTAATGTTCCCGGGAAGTCTGAGAACGTACGTCTGTGAAAGCATTGCTGGGTATCTTCATTTGCCTGCCAGAGAGTTTGCTATTCCATGGGAATGTAGGGGTGAGGAAAGTCCCAGGTGACTCAGTAGGACAAGTGTTGTAGATCTGTCGGGTCTTGATGTTAGGAGACTGTTCAATTCAGTAATCACATTAGTGTATTGCAGTATCTTAGAAAAATGCATTTAATAATAAAAAGTTAAAAGGCAGACCAAGATATGTGCCCAGGGTTTTGATATTTGGAATTAGAGCATTCAGTTGGCATGGAAGTGTACCCAAATTGTCCTTCATGGACACTGTCTGAATGGTGGGAAGAACATAAGTAAATGTTGCTGTAATATGGATGCTATTCGTGGCAATAACTAGAACTGACAGCCTTACAGGAAGTTTTAAGAGCTTGTTCTGTAGTACAGCTAATGCTATACTGTTGTTTTATCAGAAGGTTAGGTAATCATGCATGTAAAGCGTGGCATTGTATCGCACCTGTGATGGTTTTAGCTGCAGATTACCCAATATACTACACTGCAGAAGATTCACACAACCTCAGCTGAGTTGGAGCCAGATCTGCCTGTTTCCATGGCCCCTGTTTGATCTAATGCAATCTGGATCCTTGGCACATTCCCTAGTGAGCTTCCCGAATAAAAAGGGATTTCTGCAGGGTGGATGGTGCAGGAATGAGCTCTGTGCTCCATCAAATGGGTGGCGCAGGGGCATCCATGGGTTGATGAGGTGCTGCAGTGGGATACAGGAGACCATGGGTCGCTGCTCCTTGTTGTCTTCAGGAAAGCTTCAGAGGCCTTCCTGCGGTTACTTACCTTTAGATCAGCAGGGGTCTGTCTGGGTGTGCTGAAGTCTTGCTCTCCATCTCGATGGAGCACGAGGAGAAGAAAATGGTCCTGAGCATGCAGTCATCTCTGTTTTCGCGTGGCACCTCCTCTGGACCCCAAACACTGGTAGCAGCAAGCAAACATAAGTAAGGACGCTTGCTGCTGTCTCAGGTGATCCGGAACGAGGCAGCAGTAGGCTGAGGGGCCATCCTCCTGTCCTCCCTCATGTGTAAAATGGGAGTGATGGACTTTGTGGCTTTTCTCCCTAAGGATGGTAACCTGACAGATTCCTAGCATCTTGTTTGGGGCTCAGCCTGTAAGTGGACTTTCCCCTTCTAACCCTAAGGATCGTTGGGTCTCTTTTTTTCCATGTCTTCCTTCTGCTCAACCTGCAAATTGTCTTGTCTTCAACAAGTCCTCATTCCGCAAATGTCTGTTCACGTTTCTCAAGTTGCAGATAGAAGTAAATATTAGAAGCAGGTATTAGAAGCAGCGGGGGAGAGAGCGTGGAGTGTGTGTGCACCGTGTGAGGGAACTGGGGATCTGTCGGGTGGGGGATGGAGGCAGACAAAAGGAGCTGGTGATACATAAGCTTCTCTCTAAAGTGCCGTCCTCAACTTTGAGGTTTAATTGATCCTTACGGGAAGTTCTCATTGTTCAATGAGCGCTAATGAACGTAAGCACCGTGGGAGGGATTCTCAGCTGCTCTTTCAAATGGCACAAACAGAGTTGAGCCCGAGGAGGACTTTCAGTTCTTGTGCAACACGGAGCCTCTATCTCTTGTGAAAACCAGCTGCGGTCCGGCGGCTCCGAGAGCAAAGCGAGCTGCAGTTTGCCTGCTGGCACAAGCGCTCCGTAGCCAGTAAGGGCAGGTATCTATCCCTGCACCGCGGAGCTTGGGCAACCGGCAGAAGTGCTTTAAGCTAGATCGGATGCCAGTGTCGGCCCAGCACAGCTCAGGGATACCCAAACGCCCCCCGGGACCACTCCGCTCCAGGGTCCCCCCTGCTGTGCCTGGTGTCCCCAGCTCCGGCACTCCCGGGGCACCGGGTCTCCCTGCACAGCCGGGTGTGCAGGGGGAAGGGCTGCGCCGCTCGTGTCGGATGAAGCACGGATTTATTCTGGGTTAAAGCGACTGTGTAACCGCAGCATGAGTGCTGCTAACCCCAGGCATTCAAAAAGTATGAGTCAGGCTTTGGAATTCTCGTCATCTTTTTTTCTTTTCTTTTTTTTTTTTTTTTTTTTCTCTCTGCTGCTGAAAGCTTTTATGGTGTTTTAGCGTCCTCTGTTTTATAGGTAGATGTTTTCTTCAGGATTTTGGAAACTGCTTGGTCTGAGCTGTGAAGTTGTGAGGAAGGCAGTGAAAACTGTTGAGTCAGTTCACAGCTGGATTCCCTGTTCCCTTGCATAAGCATTTAAGTATTTCTGGTGTATCCTTTTACTTGTGGTGATTCAGACTTTTGAACTGTATGTAATATATGGAAAAAGTTGTTGCATGTAAAAGACCTTCACGGCAATTAGTTTCTAAGAACCAGCATCCAAGAGAGCGTGGTGGTTTCATCCTCACTGAGTGCAGCAGTGCTCTTCTCAGTTATTGCATCTGGCCGTGGGTTTTCGTTTAGGTGGGGCTGCAGATGTTTGCAAAGCTGGGCTAATAACGCTAATTTTGAAGCAGTTAGTAGATGGATGCATTAGTAGATGGAAGCAATGTTTAGAAACGTAATCGGAAACTTTAGCCCTATTATGGTGCCACTCGCTTCCTGTACATATGATGTTTCTTTCTCCTAAGAGACGGTGACGTTTAAGCTCATAATAAGACTCCATGGAAAGAACAGAAAAAGTGCACAGGAAATCATGAGAGCTGGGGGCCTTGCTATTATGCCCATCAATACCTTGTATTTCTATAGATGTTCACAAATAAAGCAAGAACTCTCCTTGGTCTCAATGCAGCACTTGCAGTTCTTAACCTTTTGCGCATCTCTCTGAGCCATTCATCGCAGGTGGTCAGAAAAGCTGCATGTCTTTGTACAAGCAGCAGGGGACCTGGACCCAGGTACAGCTCCTTAATGCTAGAAACCTCCAAATATCCTGCTTTATATTTTTCAGTCAGCGAATATCTAGGTCAGAAAGGTCCATGTATTCCACGCGAACTCTGAGTGGTGTTTGGACTCCTCACCCTGTTTGTGTGCGAGGTACTCTCTCCTGAATGCTCTTCTGTGAAGCTGTGCTTTGCTCGTGGAAGCTGTGGGTGGTCTTTGGTTTTTATTGTGCCAGTCAGCGTTAGAGAATGACAACTGTGTACTGCAAGCAGTGCTGTCTGCATCGTGCTTGAAGTTAGTTACTTAGTAGTCAGATTTTCTGACTCTTTTCCTTCAGTTCAAACAGTTTTTCTCTTAAGTTTTTTTTTTTTTTTTTCCTCTGTTTCAGACTAGGATTCCCATACGGTGTTGAGAAAAGTGCAGTGATTTTGAAATGCCCCCAAAGACCTTCCTCAAAATTCTGCCCCAATCCCCTTTTCTTACTAGCGTTCAGAAGAGTCATAGCTGACCTCTAACTCAGGTAGGGTCTCCTAGGTGGTGCTTAGGTGCTGGAGGCAAATGGAGGATTGGAGCGTGGAGGAGGGTGTTTTATTCACAGAGTCATAGAATCACAGAATGGGCTGGGTTGAAAAGGACCACAGTGATCATTGAGTTTCAACCCCCTACTGTGTGCAGGGTTGCTGACCACCAGACCGGGCTGTTCGGTTATTCTGGTCCATGTTCTTCTGGTCATATCTTCTCCAAGCATGCCATAGACAGACTAAGGGCAACTCCCAATGCTGTTAGGGCTTCTCTCATCCCACTGACATCACTAAAAAGCATAGAATGTCATGGAGGTCTGCCTCAAGAGCCTGAGATAACAGGAAAGGCTTCAGGGCCGAAAATCTTAGTCACAAGCTCAGCTTGTAGTCAAGCCTCACTAAGATGAGACTTCTCTTCTTAGCCACATTTGGTAAATGTCCAACTGCAGCAACAGCCACCTGCTGAATAAGTCATTCCAAATTAAAGAAAAAAAAAGTTTGCTTTACTGTTTTGCTCATATGTAGGATGCTTTGGGTACCCAAGCTGGCAGGACAGTCATTACTTTACCCAGGAGTTTAACTTTATGTCCTGTTCTGTCCTGAGGTTAAGGAAGAGGAAGGCTAGTTGAAAAGTTAGCACCTCCATGGGCTGGGATGCCTTGCTGGGGTGGGCGGTGTGGTTAGGCTGCTTTGTAGTCAGACATTTTCTGTGCTCAAATGCCTAGAGCTTTGTCTGGGCTGAGAGATGGACAAAAGCTGAAGCCAAATGTTTCGGGAGATGTTCCTTCACATGAAATTAAACAAAACGACAAAAAGATCTTCAACACTACCACTACCATCACAAAGCAGCCTCCTGTACAGCTGAACAGATAAGCTGTTCATGTAGGGGGAAAGAAAGGGGCTTGAACAAAATAGCTGAGACACATCACATCAGTATTCTGGTAGGGCTTTTCAGTTTACGTGGAAACTTGGACTGAAATTTTTTGTATTCTGGCTGGCTGTTGTTAGTGCTTTAGCTTTTGTTAACAGCAACTTAACCCAGCCACGTTTCATGCTGAACTGTGAAACGATGAGCACACGACTGTTTTCACAATTAACTGTGTGCTTTCTCTGTTTCTGGTACGTCAGTGACACTTTCTGCCGCCACTCCTGCCTACTTTCGAGGATTCACACTGATTGCTCTGAAGGAAGGAAAAGAAGGTGATAAAGAGGAAGACCATGCGGGAACGTTTCAGGTGAGAGATCTTTCCCTCTGCAAGTCTGTTTCCCTTCGTGCTGGGTTCCAAGGGAGCCACTTCTCGCACAAGAAGATGAAGAACGTGTGGAAGTAAGCATAAATATTTGTGGATTCTGATACGAGAACCATGTAACGTGCTTTATATGCCATGCAATCACTTGAAGAGGTCGTGGCTCTGATACTTCTGCTTCATCCTTCTTTTCCACATTTTTTTTTTTAATGTTGAACACGTGCATTAATTATTTGAAATAGAGACACCTGAATTTCTTATCCAAAGTGAATATAATTTGCTTTATTCCTGTTTTAGTTTTTGCATTTCCGTGCTTAGAAATTCTTGTCCACTCATATGTAGATTACTGTTTGGAGAATTGTGCTTGCCACAGCTGTAATGACTGTTTTACCAGTCATAAATTAGGTTCTGCTGTTTTATTGATGCTTAGTAGATCTTAATGAATGCATTCAGTGGGATGGAATGTTGTTTATCATTATCAAAATAATCAGAATCCAGATTGATGATTCACAAAATAGCATTTTGAGCTATTTCAGAATCATGTCACATGAAAAGAATTCTGGAAATGGAGACCACACATCATATTTTATGAAAACTGATAGAAATTGGGTAGTTGTGTTGTCTCCAATGAGAGATTGTTTGCTGTTTGACTTTCCAAAGTTATAAATACAGTTTGATATACTGATTATAGTTTACAGGATGGGTAACTATACTAATATTCATTTAATAACGATAAATTTTGTCTGTAACTCACTTGCCACTAAGAAGCATCTCTATTTTTTGAAGAGAAATACTCAGAAGTTTTAACCTGTAGCTACCAAGGGCATCCTACCATCTTTTCTTAAATTCAATTGTTTTTTATTTATAGCAAATATGACATGCAAACTCAACATGTGTTTGAGGTGCCTTGAGGTGTCTTTGTAGCTTGCATACATTTTTTAAGGAAATATGGAATAAGTAAGAAGACAATTGATGTTGGAATAGCTCTCCTTAAAATTAGTGTTTTCTTAATGCTGTTTCAGAAAAATCTGTTTAATATGGATTTTTCTTTAAAAAGTAAACTAATGTTCAGGTCTCATCTGATGTTAAGAAATAGAGATGGTCTGCTTCATAAGTTTTAAAATGAACTAGTCACCAATAGTTTCTCTGTTTCAGTTATTAATGTCTCCATAGCATGACTAGTGGGAAAGACTTGGCCTGAGTGTGTCCCTTATGGCTAGGTGTAAATCTAATGCAAAGGGAGAAACTCGCTAAGCTTTACTGGAGCACAGAGTGGGAAACAATGGAGATTCTACACTCAGAAAATAAAGTCTGATGGGTCTCAGTGGAGGAAAGATTGTTTAATTAGTTTTATTATCAATCAGTATCAATTGCAATCTGAAGTCAGTATTCTAATTGGCAGGTAGAGCTTCAAATTTGATGCATAACTAAATTTGTATTTCTGTGGTGCAAGCAGTGCTCATTGTGCTCATCCCACATCGACACCATTAATGGAAGCTCGTTCACATCCTGCCAGCCCTGCCTGTGTTCATACAGGTTTAAGATTTTTATTTAATTATTCCATGGGAGCTTGTGTTATTGTTAAATACTGGTATCTCTTGTAAGATGGCTACATGCTAGTAACTAGAAGGGAAGAAGGGAAGTTTATTAGGAAGGTTTGCACTGTTTGCATTGCAGTGAAGATCTTTGTGATTTTATAAGTTTGCAGAGTAAGAAAAAAAAACATGTACAATCACATGCATGCCATTTGCAGTTATGGATTTCCAGTGCTCCAATGAGGAATACGTTATCCAATGAGTGAGCTAATGGAACAGAACTCAAACTGTTAAATAGTGGCAAAAGACTGGATGCCACTTGTGGGCTACTGGCATAATGCTTTCTTGCCATGAGGAGATATTTACTGTTCAAATAATAATTACAGCAAAGAACATAAAATGCACTGCATGAGGAAAGGTGCTTCACTGATTTTAGCAAGTCTTGAAGCTCTGATAGAAGGAGCCTTGAGGTTGACAAACGCATTTTTTCCCCCCTTGGAGAGCATAAACCACCGTGTTTTCAAGCCTGTCAGTACTGCTTTTCAATCATGAGATATGGGTTATGCTGACATCTGTGGACAAAACCCACACCAGAAGCTGTGCTCAGGTGAGGATCCCATGGGGCCATGCCTTTTGGTTTAAAGGTTGTACTGAGCAACGTGTGTAATGCTTCAAAATAGAGCAGAGGAGCATGTGTTTGAGCAGGAAGGTGTTGAGTAAGGACTGGTATCTCAGCAGCTGATAGAGCCATTGGATGCATGGGTTTTGGGGTCGCAGTCGTGCTGCAATAAGTTTTGCTCTGCAGCCCCTTGTGCAGGATGAATGTGCTGTGACGGCCTGCTGTGAGTTTACCCAGTGGCTTTGCTCTCTTGCAACCTTCTCATGGCTCATTTACTTTTGCCTTGACTGCGAGTCAGCAGGTATGGTCAGTCTTCATTAATCATTAAGCTGCTGGGTCTTGATTCTGTAAGGAGCACAGCTGTTAGAATTGTTGGTTGGGCAGGTATTTTTCTCCTGTACTTTTTTTGTTACTTTTGTACTTGTCATAGAGTAGAGACCATTACAGAAGTTCAGTTTGTACTCTATTGTTCTAAATCCGTTTTTCACTGAGAAAATTGGGATTTTAGATCTGATGTGTTACTATTGGTTCTTTACCAATGCGTCCAAACTGTTTTCCTTGGTTCTTGCAGCACGCCCAGAGCACAATTTGTGCTTAGCGTAAATAAATGGCGTTATTTCCCACAAACGTACTTTACGTTAAATATAACTGGGGAGTTAAAGATGCCAAATTCAGCTGCAGAATTACCAGGATGTAATAACACAGCTCTTACTTATGCAAATGGTAATTGCACAGCGCTGGGGCGCAGTGCAGCACGCTTAAAGCTTGGGATGCCCGTCCCACTGCTCTCTTTAGAAGAGCTGCTCCCAACTGTTGTCATGCAAAATGCTGATCCTTCTGCTTTGTAACGATGAGCAACAGTCTGCAAACTGAAGGCAATTGGAGGGCAGCTTCTGCTCAAAGGCAGCAATCAAACTGATAGGCTGTAGAACAGTATCTATATGGGCCGTTTTAATCTACGTGTATATGCAGTGCAATGGATTTAGTTTGGTAAATAACATAGATTAATAGAAATTTAGTCATGAATCTCATTTCATCCATCTTCCTTCTCAAAGGAAAAATAAACGCTCCAAGAAAATCCTTGGGGGTGTTTCCTGAATGTTTTCAAGAAGCGTTCAACAGCAACAAGAGATTCATAATCTCTTCAAGCATTCAAACCCTTTGATATTTTATGAGAAATTCAAGAAAAACTATATAAAACTCTTTTTCTGATGTCTAAACTGAGTTGTCTTTAATAGTGGTGAGATTGTTCTCTTATTAGATAGTCCTCCAGAATTAAGAGCTTCCTTGGTATTTTCTGAGACAGTTACTTTGAAGTTTCCCTTAATCTCTCTCCAATTCCTTACACTTTCCATTTTAATGCTATTAAAATTAACATATTTTTCCTTGTTGAGTTTTGCCTTTTATGTTGCAAGTGCAGTCTTACTTGTGTTGCCCAGAACTGTGCAAAGTCAGTCAGTTTGAGCCCTTAGTACACAACCGTATAGAATTCAGACAGGATAGTCCTTTGAGAATATCATAATTCTGTTCTCTTCATGCAGAAATCTAAGTGTACACAACTTACCTGTACAGTGGGAACATTTTGGTATTGTACAGGAGGTCCATAATGAATTTCTAAGCCCTTTCTTGCACATTCTGTTGCCTACGTAGTTATTAATCATTTATGCCTATCCGTTTTATTCCTTCTCAGTATGGATCTTTGTATTTGTCTTGCCGAATTTCATCTTGACTGCATTTTCAATTTATCAAGGAAATTCTCAACTGTAGTGCTGTCCCTCCAGTGTGCCCAGCATTCTTCCAAAAGCTGTTGCTGTTTATGAGGATTGTAAATACTTGTTAAATGGCGAAGCGGCCAGTTGTGTGCAAATGTGACATGCTTTTCTCATGTATGGGGATAAACTGAGTCACACAGACTCAAAACTAGACTTTTCTCTGTCCTGTTTTGGCCTAATCTGCCCTTAAATTATTATGCTATGTCTGCTGTTTTTGTGATATTTTGCTACTGAATGTTTACCTGAAGCTGTCCTTTTACTCTGCCAAGAAAACAAATTTCAATTTCTTTGCTTTACAGTGAGTCAAGAAGTTCTTAGTTTAGTTTACCACCCTGTGGTGAAAAACTAGTTAAGAACAGGAGCACAATCAAGGTTTTGCTTAAAAAATAAATGTGTGTGTGTGATGTTTATAATAATTAGGTGTTTTCTGCTTAAGCAGATTCATGTAACGGAACCTGAAGTAGCAGCTGATAAGTAAGGCTCTGGTGGTCTTTTGCCCTAAGTCACTTTTCTCTTAAGTTATAACGTTGCCTTTGTTTGCAGAACGGTGATCATTTCTTTTGATGCTGTTTTGCTGACTGACGGGTTTACCAAAGCTTTCAGATTAGAAAATATTGTTATGAAGCTCTTAGAAAAGCAAGCCCTTGGTTGTTGTGTTCCTGCATTTTACAGGACTTGTGCATCTTTTTAAGCAGTTGATATACTGCATTTTGAAAAGAGTAGTTTTAAAAGGCTTTTGGCCACATCTGAAGATATATTAGATCTTGTATTTGTATTCTAACTTAGTTTATATTTTTAAAAATGGCCGCTGTTCTTTATCAAGCTTTTAATTACTGATGTTTGTTTCTTTTTAAGAAAGCTTATGCCCATGTATGAGTGTATCAGACAACAAGTAAATGGCTTACTCTCTGATGGATGGAATGATGTAGTTTTGTTCAGGACTTGCCCAGTGTTTTGCTCCTGTTTGCATTCTGTACCTCCCCAGCATCTTATTGCTGGACAAGAGTCATTGTGCTGTCTATAAGCATATGGAAATAACACATTTCTACTCTGACTTGACTCTCTGACTTGACTCTGACTCATCCAGTGGTTTGCAAATTGTGATATTGATTTCCAGTTCATAGTGAAATCGTGTCGCTTAAGTTTCTCAGTAAAGCTTCCTCACAGCACTGAAAAAGTAACGTTCCCCTCTAGCTAAAATGTTGAACTCTGAGGTTTTCGTGGAGGAGGGTTGTGAATTTACAGGTAGGAAATTTAGTCTTCAAGTGACAGATGAAGTGAGAGGAGGTAAGAAAAGGATGGGCGCTATTTATTTCCTTGCAGCTTTAAACCTAGTAATTACATGGCCGCAACTTGTGTACCTTGCTTACATTTATCAGGGAGGAATACAAAGCAGGTGTAGGTGTGTTGGCTTTCCAAAGAGAGATGGCTGCTGTACGACCCTGCTTCCAAAAAGGGGGTGTGTGTGCAGTTGCATTCAAAACCCTAAATGAAAATTCTGTTTCTGAAGTTTTGATCAGTAGTTCCATCATCAGCAGGAGCTAAATCAATGTGAAACAGCTGCATACAATCATTAAGTTCATGATCCGATGCTATTATAGAAGCTTAAAGATGAGAGAATTGGGATATGCCAGGTATGCGATTTGGAGACTGAGAAGGGAGAGGTGAATCTTGAATCTGTAAAGTTAAATGTCATATTTAAGTCTCTGGCAAATGTGAAAGGTTAGGAGTATTCCCGAATTTCTGCTAAATTCAGTCTTGCCTTGGAATTATTTCATGAGAATCACTGTGCACGTTATTCTAGGCAAATTCAGTGGTAAAATGGGCTCTAATTCCTATTGTGCGTAGGATGGAATTTGTTGTCCTTGGTGTAAACTTCCACACATTTTCTAGAGTTCCCTGACTTCCACAGTGTGATACTCAGGGGTTAAAACTTGAGCTTATAAAATAAAAGGCATCTGTCACGAGTAATAGCGATGGGAAGATGTGAACAAACTCTTGGAATGAGATTACATAGAAAAATCTCCAGTACACTGGAAGAGGTAGACCTGAACCACTTACTGGCAAGGTTGTGGTTAAAAACTGTATTGCTTCAGACAGTAAAAGATTATTCTGTAAAACAAAAGTGATGAGTGCTGGGAACTTTTAGAAGGGGAACAGCTCTGTGGTAGGTATTATTTGCTGCTGATGACACTGTAGAAAAAGCAAATTAGATTCTAATCACTTTGTTTGTTTTTTGACCCTTCATTTACTTTTATTTTGTTTCTTCTTGTTTGAGCTTGTGTTCAAATGAGGCGTTTTTATGTTCAGTCACCCATTTTTTGCTTATACTACATACCAGCTTGTTACACCACAGAAATTTTTTCAAATCATATATGTAGTTGCCATGTCTTTTGGGATTAGTTATTGAAGCCATATGAAGGCACAGCCAAAACCAGAAAACATAAGAAATCTGTAGATATTATGTGTTTGACTACAGTGCATGCTTGAAGTACTGGCTAGCATTTATTAAGAGGAAAAATACTGAATTTTTTTTTGATAACTTGCTTATGTCAACTCCGAGTGTTTTTCTGTAGCTTACTGGTTTATTGCTTAATAGGAAAAGAGACCTTCTGCTGAGAGCTTGCTGGGATTTATATGAACTCTTTCACCATGGATGCTGGGAGAACGAGAGACAGCAGGTACAGGGTGAAACAAGGCAGAGTAGGACTTTTCTCTGTGATGATGGTAAGGCAGTACCACAGACTGCTTAGAGATGGTGTGAACTCCATCCCTGGAGGTTTTCAGGACTAGCCTGGATGCAGGTACTCTGATTTGTAGCAGTGCATTGCAATAACAGGAGTTATGGACAGATGACAACACTTGATAGCACTACCCAGGCGCCAGCACATACAGGGCAGTTGCATGCAGTCTGTAGGGAGAGGCGTGCATTCTTCCATGTAGGCATATGAAATCAAATCTGAGTTAAGGGTAATATCGATGAATTCGTATATAAAAGTATGCCTAAATATTGCTAAATATTCCCGTCTCAAGCATGAAAACCAGAAGACCTCTTCCAAATCATGCCTGCCTTCAATAGGGCTTCCTCATGCTGATGGAAGGCAGTATCTGACTTCCCTTCAGACAGCTCCATTTTTACTAGACTGGACTGTTTTTCACAAGGGATATCTTGCTATGCCTCTACCATTACTTTTAAACCTTGAAACTATTACTTTTTATTTATTTGGCATAAGTTCCTTTTTTTTTCTTTTCCTCATTTTCTTGCCCTCTTCCTGTCTCTTTGGCTGTGGAAAGGTTAATCTACTTCTAGACACATCATTCTTTCATTGTTTAATTTAATCTCAGTCTGTTCTCATATTTTCTTTTTGGTTGGTGAGGTAGTGCTCTTCCTTGAAAGCAGCTTCAAATGGCGATTGTCACAGTAAGAGCTTATATTTTCTTTTAGCAAAGGGCTGTGCCTAAATAAATATTCCATTTGTTGATGTTTCGAGTTGTGCTTTCAAGAAAAACACACACCAAAAACCCACTCCTACCTTCTCCCCAGGGAAAAAAAAACAGCCCTAAACCAAAATCAGGAAATGTGCATCTTGAGATATGTCCGCTAAAACTCCAGACTCTTTTTCAGAGCTAAGGCTTATCAGAAGTATGTTGTCTCAAGTCTGACTTCTGCCCTGCCTTGCGGTCTGCAAATTGTACACACTCTACTTCTGCAGTGCCAGACTGCATCACAGTGATGTATCAGAGTTCCATGCCTTAATCTCCTGTGGAAAGAATAACTAAATTATTCTGTCCTTGGGTTAGCTCTAAACCTTCTGGCTCCCAAAGGTTCCTGAGCGGATTCCTCAGATGATTGGAGTTGGCTACTCCAGTCATTGTGGGAAGATGTGTAGAGAGGAAATAGCATTAGAAGCACTGTCCTTCTCTGCCTTACAGGCTCCAGCCTGCTCTTCACACCCACTGTCATTGGGAGGGACCTTCTGGGCCTCTTGGGGCCATGCAACACCTTGCAGGAGTTTGCAGTGCAGATCTGGCTTCCAGACTGCGGTTTGCATTTGCAGTTATTTCATTCAGAGCCCAAGTCCACTTCTGGGAGTGCAGTTCTCTTTGTTCTGTCAGCGAAAGCTGTGTGTTCTTGTCTTCAGAGCATTGCTGAAGAGAAGGTAACCGTCTCAGTGATTTCAAAGGAACACGTGTTAAATACATTTTCTTCCAGCCCAGGTAATCTACCTAGCACATTGTTATTCTAATGCCTGTCTGTCTTTAGATAGTGACTGGTCTGCACACAGAAACAACTCTGTGGCAGTAACTTTACA
This sequence comes from Tetrao urogallus, assembly GCF_951394365.1. NCBI lineage: Eukaryota > Metazoa > Chordata > Aves > Galliformes > Phasianidae > Tetrao > Tetrao urogallus. The sequence continues at coordinate 3,023,998 of NC_136819.1, forward strand.
GAGGATAAATGTCATGGTTTATAGCTCCACCTGTACATAGACTATGGCTTCATTGAAACTTTTGCTGAGCATCTCTTTCTTCACTCCTAGTGTTACCATCAAGCTTTCCTTTTGGTCTTGTTATTTACTAGCTTAATCTAGGGCTCTCACCAATTACTTCACATTCTTTGTGGATCTGCTGAGCTGTATCACCATTATCTCCTCAACTCTTGTCCTTCTTTAAGTGCTCTATGAATTACCTCTGATCTATTTACTATTCTCCAATGTCAGAAAACCTTCCATCTGTCAGTTTCAATCAGCAGGGCCTTAGTGTCTGTTTGCTGCCCTTCCACTTGACATCAGGTATTCCCTATGGATCTGGACAACCATGCTACCCCCATCACGAGACAGGTTTTCAAAAAGCAAAGTTATTCTGGCTAGATGTGCTACCAGACTGCAGTGACTGGACTGTAGAAGTAGAAGTTTCTGTACGTACGTGACTCCTCTCTTGTATTATGCTTTCTTTTTGGAAGGGTGGAAGGGGTGGGGGTGAAGATGGTAGTAGAGTCTGAGTCTCAGTTTGACTGTTTCTCCAGGCTATATGGACTTCTCCACTATTTTAAGAAAATCTTGCTTTCACACCTCTAGAATTGTGAGGAAGGAACACAGACACCAGTAGAAAGTCTCCCAGTTAAATTTAAATGGTGGGTGTTGTTTGTTTGGATTTTTTTCCTCTTAATTAATTGTTCTGAGTGCCTTTTAGTGGTTTAGAATCGCAGTGGCATTTTTAAGTTTAAGAATTTATCTGCCTACTGGGCTGGCTCATGAACAGCTAGAGAAAATCCTTCAGCTGATCTTCAGACTGTATTGGACGTCTTCAGTTCTCCAGGCTTCATAGTTGTCAGGAGAGTCGGTTCTCATCACGCTCATTTGCTGAATTCATTGCTAGCAGACTGAATTTATTTTGCTGAGCCATTTGTCTTGAGAATTGCTTTGTGAATTCAGAAGGTAGTTTTACGTTACCAAAGTGACAATATATTTAGCTTTCGTTATTCTAGCCTGCATGTGTGCCCTTCTCAGACCTAGATGCAATCTACGCTGGCAGTTAGTCTTCCTCATTTGCAAGTGTTCCCTTTCTGATGTTGGTAGGAGTCTCTCACTGTTTGCATAAGGATTCTATTTCAACTTCCACTGCTGTCCTGAATAGTTGTAATTGATTATTTTCTCTACTGCAATAGCTCTTTCTCATGACCTAATAACCCAGGATCATTAGTCATCTGATCACAGTGTATTTACTCTACATCAGTGATGTAGACTGTGTCCCCGAATGCCTCTCCACGTAGCACAGGACATGAAATGCAGGTGGTGATGGACGATATTGCTGTTTCATCTTACAGCCACAATAATGCAAGATCTGTTAAGGGAAATGACCATATATTTTGACTCATTCACCATGCCTGTTTTTCAGTGCTTTGTCCTAATGTACCTTCATAGATGACTTCGGTTAGTTCACTTCATGCGGTCATGAGCAGATATTTACACAGATGTCCTTGGGATGATAGGCAAGGACTTGTAGATTTATTTATTTTTTTCTAATTTTACCTTTTCATTTTCAACACATCAGATGTTTTGCTTCAGTGCTAGTATTTACTCAAGAGACTCTTCAGACATTTCTGTTTAGGATGCTTGATTTTCTTTGGCTTCTTTTCTTCAAAAACTTCAAGGTGAGGCTAGAATGCATGTTTGAAATGTCTTCTCTCACTGCGTGTTTAGACTGTTTGGAAACTGAGACCAAAAAGCTGTGTAACGCCACTTTTCCTCCCGTATCTACTGTTGGAGGACTCTGGGAGCTCCTCATCCAGTCTTTTGCCAGCACAATGCTGGATTGCTTCAGAATGAAGTGACCTTTTTTCTCACTGGTCTGTGAAGACTGAGATGTTAAAGATGTCAAAGATTGAAAGTACTTACATGGAAGATCATCTTTGGACGAACGGACCAAGTTCTCATGTCAGGATTTCTCCTGGTCTGTCACCCCTCATCCTGATTCTCTCCAAGTGTTTTATGTCCCCTAAAACTTTGCTAATAATCACCTGAAAGGTATTTCTTTCCATTAACATCAAGTCCTGCCAGAGAGGTTCTCAGTACTCATTCTCTGCCTGACTAATTTCTGAAAGGCTTCCAGGGGCACCGTTTCAGTGAGATTTACGCTCAGTCCTGTCTGCTCTCTGACACCCTTTCTGTTCACGCTGCTCCCAGCCTGCATCTCATTCTGCTGGAAGTACATGGCTGCTGCCATCACTGCTGCAAGAAGAGTCATGCCTTTGTTGCTGATTTCTCATCTGCTAAGTTGTTCTCTGACAGAATTGCTTCTGTTTCTATGCAAGAGTGTCATCTTGATCAGCAGATGAAGCCGGGAGATGCAGCTTTCACGTTAGGCAGGAGACAGTGATGTCTGACTCTCATTCATTGACTTGCTCCTTTTAGTTCCCAACTATTTCTTACTGTAAGGGAGAGCTCTTGCCTTCTACCCAGAGACAGGCACCTGTAGATATGGTCTCACTGCTGAGTCAGGCAGATTCTCAAGCTGTTTGAGTATTTCCATCCTAGCTGGCTTTGGGACTGACTTGCAGGAGCTTGACTTAGTAGGCAACCACTATACAGTGAGAGATGCATCTAAAAATGATGCATGACTTGATGCTCTAGTTAGGCAGTTTTGCTTTCTGAAATGATTTTTGACTATTCTAAGTAACTGTGCCTGTGGAGGGGCCTGTTGCTGGGAGTCACCCACAGTGTAAATACACATACCAGCAATCGTTGAAAGGGGACAGAAAAATTACTTGTAATTGCATTTCTTGCAGATGGGTGTTGTTTTTTTAATTATTTTTAATTATGCCTCCAACTGCCCTCCTTCCTCCTCTGCTCTCCACTGTCCTGTTCAGCTGTTGAGCAAGAGAATCTGAAATCATGTCTTCCTCTTTGCTTTTTTTCACGGTGGTGTGAGGTGCTGCTATGTGAATGCGTGTTACAAGTAGAGAAAAGCAGGATTTTTCTCTCTTAGGTAATTTTGATTCCAGTTTGTATAGAGAATTGAATATCTATGTGGGCAAAACTTTTCAAGCAGCCAGAATTACTGGCAACTCGATGGACTTTCTATCCAGGAAATTATTTATTCCAGGAATTTATTTATTTTGCCAAATATTTGCTGGAGAACACTTTGTATTTTTTGCTTGTGGATGCTTTTGATTATTAAAGCATGTCTGTTGAAAGTTAATTTTCATATGAAAATAAATAAAAAATAGCAAAGAAACTTCTGATCCAGTTTCACAAAAGCCAGTGTTTGGTTCTTGAGAGTGCTTTTCATAGTGCTCGGTAATTAGAAAGGGAAATTCCCTGCTGGTGTAGAGCTGCCATTTTGTCCCCCTGTTCCCTGCATTGTCTCTGTGGTAAGGTTATTATGCAATCTCTGGCAAGCTCATCCTAGCAGACTGCTTACTAATTTGTAGGCTGTAGGTGTAAATGGGAAAGCCTTCGTTCTGCTTCTGTTTACTTCGCTGATTGAACTGGACTCCAATTATTCTCATCTGTGTGAATTGAGGCACTGTTGTTGCTCTTGCCTCTTTTTTGTCCTTGTGGGTGGGCATAGCTCATTTGGACCTGCATTTCTTTTCAAAAGAAACATTTAAAAGAATGAGTGCATAAGAAGTAGTTTTAGTACTTACTGTTCTATAATCCGAATGGTTATGTATTTTCCTGCAGTCACTGGTGAAGTACAGGTTACTTAGGGCATTGCCAGTGCCTGTGATTGGTCAGGCACACATCACGGTTTTGTTCTCTTGGAACTCGTTTAGTCTTTTTTAATTCCAGTGGTGTGAGTAAAGCTGACTCTGCTTGTATAGGAGACTTAATTATACCTGATGGTGCTTAGTTCAGCCTGTTTGTCTCCAACCTACTTAAGCTGACCTCCTGCTTTTTAAAGAGAGGAAACAGAAAAAGGGTACATAAAATAGCAAACAAATGCTGAAAATGGAGAAATACTTTATACTGTGGCCTGTTTTGAGCAATAGGTCGCTTTCTTATGAAAATCAGCTACCTATTTTATATAATTAATAGAAGAGTGCTTTCTGGAAGCTGCAGGGAGGTACTTTAAATGGTTGCTAAGGCAGCAGATTGCCTCTTACAGGTGGTTTTTCTGCTCTGGCTGCTCTGTAGATGTTGTTGTGGGAACTCTCGATGCAGGAATAAAGCAAGAACCCGAAGCTAGGATACCACCCCACACTAACCTGTCTGTTAAGAAAATCTGTCCACACGTTGGGATAAATCCCAGCCTTATTAAGATAACTGAAAATATTTTCTCTATTTGCTGCGCACATAGGACTTGTTTTTTTTTTCCGGCTGTGCAAAATTCCTTTGCTTCCTTTGAGATTCTTTCAGTAACCTAGTTTCTAATCCACAAAGGTTATCCAAAGTGTGCACAAGAATTAGAATTGGGTTATGATATATTTAGACAGTGAGATTATATAACAACCTCTGTTTCAGACGTTGAGTGTTCCAAGCAATAATTTGGAGCATGTTTCTCAGGAGTTGTATAGGATTTTTGTTAAGCGTGAAAAAAATCTGCATACTGTCTCCTCAGAATTATAGGTATATTTATCCATTTTTTCTGTTAGCTCACGTGATGCTCATCAGCTCGTCTGATTACATTAGTTGTAAAATTTATTAAGCCAACATAATAAGTAACGAGCTTTGTGTGCGGTGAAGATGTTGTGCAACTGCCAGCTTCCACAGAAAGAACAGAGTGCACCTCACCACATGGTCTTAGGCGTCTAAACCCATTTCCCTCTCCCTACCGACTGTGAAAGAGATTTGCATTTCTTTGGGGGAATAACGAGCTTGATACAACTGATGTGAAAGATCTTTCTGGATTTATGACCATTTCTTTCATATTTTCAAATCCGTATCCATGCACAAGAAATTGCTTATGCCTTATTATGGCCAGAATAAGCCAGAATGACATAAGCGTGGGAAGGACTGCTGCAAGAGTAAAGAATATGGAAAATATAAGAAATTGGGATAAAATGCTGAACTCACTCTTATTAAGGTGCTTGGCTGTTAATAAGAACTCTTCTGTGGGTTTAGAGATGCTATTCCTAAATTTTTATTCTGATTAAATTTACTGAATCTGGTCCTAGAGATTTCATTTGTTGGTGCTTCCAGTTTTGTATGCAACAGTATGGATGTAATATAGCTTTGAAATGAGCTTTGATACTGCCTTTCCCCTGAAGATTTTGATGTTGTTCTGTAAATTAAATTCCATAAGTATTTTCGTAGAATGAGGATTTATCGTAACTGCATTACAGAATACGAAACTGTCAAGCAACTTAAACAAGATGACAAATCGGGCTTTAACTACGATTAAACATAGGGATTTCTGCTCTTTACATAGCATTTGCCTCCTGAGTCAAGAATGTTTAAATAGTCTTCTTTTTCTTGTATGTAAATACTATCTGTGCATGAAACACAACAACAGTTTGTAAGAGTGTAGAACATTCCTCCCATGAGTGTAAAATGCAACCTGGGGATTTTAAAATAGAAAAACACAGCCTAATGCTGCCTGTTTGATGGGGGTCCCTAAAAGCAATTCCAGTAATGGCAGCAGTTGGTATGTAGTTTGAAAGATGAGCAAGTCCTTCTTGCTACCAGATCTGAAGGAGAAAACACTCTTCAAATGCTCTCTTAGCACTCTGGGCTCCAGTGCTTAAGCTGTACTGTGTGTGGCCAGCTAGTTTCATTTTTGTTGCCTACTTTTTTTTTTTTTAAATAACGCATTGAACATGGAATACATTTTATTACATGTATACTTTAACTGTATTATGCATTCTGGTTGACTGGAGAGGTTATGCGCTCCTGGTTGACTGGAGAGGTTCCAGAGGATTGGAGGCTTGCTGATGTGACGCCCATCTACAAGAAGGGCCGTAAGGAGGATCTGGGGAACTACAGGCCTGTCAGCCTGGCATCAGTGCTGGGGAAGGTCATGGAACAAATCCTCCTGGGAGAGATCACACGGCTCGTACGCGACGTTCACGGGATCAGGCCCAGCCAGCATGGGTTCATGAAAGGCAGGTCGTGTTTGACCAACCTCATCTCCTTCTACGACTGGGTGACCAGACTGGTAGATGAGGGAAAGGCAGTTGATGTAGTCTACCTAGACTTCAGCAAAGCCTTTGACATGGTCTCTCACAGTATCCTTCTGCGGAAACTGGCTGCCCGTGGCCTGGACAGGTATACACTTCTTTGGGTAAGGAACTGGCTGGAGGGCCGTGCTCAACGGGTGGTGGTCAATGGAGTGAAGTCTAGCTGGAGACCTGTTACAAGTGGTGTCCCCCAGGGGTCGGTACTGGGGCCCATCCTGTTCAGTATCTTCATTGATGACTTAGATGAAGGGATTGAGTGTACCCTGAGTAAGTTTGCAGATGACACCAAGTTGGGAGGTGGTGTCGATCTGCCTGAGGGCAGGGAGGCCCTGCAGAGGGATCTAGATAAGCTGGATCACTGGGCCGAGGTGAATGGGATGAGGTTTAACAAGGCCAAGTGTCGGGTTCTGCACTTTGGCCACAACAACCCCATGCAGCGTTACAGGCTTGGGGATGAGTGGTTGGATGACTGTGAAGAGGAAAGGGACCTGGGGGTGTTGGTTGATGCTCGGCTGAACATGAGCCGACAGTGTGCCCAGGTGGCCAAGAGGGCCAGCGGCATCCTGGCCTGCATTAGAAACAGTGTGGCCAGCAGGAGCAGGGAGGTGATCATCGCCCTCTACTCAGCACTGGTGAGGCCGCACCTGGAGTACTGTGTTCAGTTTTGGGCCCCTCACTACAAGAAAGACATTGAGGCCCTGGAACGTGTGCAGAGAAGGGCAACAAAGCTGGTGAGGGGTCTGGAGCACAAGTCTTATGAGGAGCGGCTGAGGGAGCTGGGATTGTTCAGTGTGGAGAAGAGGAGGCTCAGGGGAGACCTCATTGCACTCTACAACTTCCTGAAGGGAGGCTGTGGTGCAAAAGGGTCTGGCCTCTTCTCCCAGGCAAATAGTAGGACCCGAGGAAACGGCCAGAAGTTATACCAGAGGAGGTTTAGGTTGGATATTAGGAGAAACTTTTTCTCTCAAAGGGTGGTCAGGCACTGGAATGGCTGCCCAGGGAGGTGGTGGAGTCGCCGTCCCTGGTAGTGTTCAAGAGGCGCCTGGATGAGGAGCTACGAGAGATGGTTTAGTGCTTGTGGTACTGATAGGAATGGGAGGGTGGTTGGACTAGATGACTTGCAGGTCGTTTCCAACCTTGTGATTCTGTGATTCTGTGATTCTGTAATACCTGTAGGTAGCTCGCTGGAGAGAGGCTTTGGAGGCTTTCCTCAGCCTGCTTCTTTCCTCGTACCTTGACAAAAGCAGACTGCCAGAGAACAAGACGAGCTTACACTTTTTTGGGGTTTGGTTGTTTTGTATTTTTTTTATTGTAATTTTTTAATTTTTTTTTTTTTTTTTTTTTTTTTTTTGTGTGTGTGTGTGTGTGTGTGTGTGTGTGTGTGTTTTAGTCCAGTCCAGTGTAGTACATTCTCTGTCATACAACTGATGAATGTTCAAGGTCTTGCTGCCGATGGACCATGCTCCACTTGAACATCAAGTGGAGCAGGAGGCAGTCTTCATCCAGAAAAGTGGAATTTTGATGGGATGTTGCTGTCTTGTGGAGAGGAATCTGCGTCCCCCAGGCTCAGCCAGCAGGCGGACACAGGTTTCTGGATGGTGACCATCATTCTCTGCCACCGCTCTTGCTGCCTAGTCTCTCTTCATCATCGGTATCCAGCAGGAGATCACGAAGCTCTGGAGGCACGGTTGTATCCAGGTCATCATCTGAAACTTCTTCCACCAGATTGGAAGGGACCAGTCCTCTCGTGCCATCCGTCAGCTCTCCCAGAAACCAGCCATCCTCATCCACGTCTCCAAAGATGTAAACGTACTGTCCAGCAGTCAGTGGAAGCTCGTTTTCTGGGTCCTCATTAGGGCCCTCCAAAGGATTGTAGCTGTGACGAGCTAAGAACCTTCGAATTAGCGGCGATGTTTGTCTGCGAGAATGCAGGCTGCAGACTGCCATCAGCCGCCCTTCTGACTCCTCCAACTCTTCCTGTGGGTTGGAGCATTCCTGTTTGGGATTTCTGTGTGTCCCCAGCTTTTCCCAAATCTCCTGGAGCTGCGTGCATTTCTCCTGCAGGCAATTGCTGAGCACTCTAAGTTTGGCCGCAGCCTGCTGGAGCCTCTGCCGTTCCTGGCACACTTCTGGAGAGCGTCCCTCTCTCAGCAGGTGGTTCTCAGCCGGCAGGGCCTGGCACTGCCTCTCCAGGTTGCTTGGGGCTCGTTGCAGCAGCAGCTCGTTGCTTGTGCTGCCTGGGAGCCCCAGGTCTTCCTTGGCCATCTCTGGCACCTAGAACCAGAAAATCGTAGAATAACAGAATGGTTTGGGTAGGAAGGGGCCTTCAGGACTCTCCCGTTCCAAGCCCATGCCATGGGCAGAGACATTTTCCACGAGGTCAGGTTGTCCAAAGGTGCCTCCAGCCTGGCCTGGAGCACTGCCAGGGGTGGATGGGGCATCCACAGCCTCTCTGGGCAGCCTGTATCACTGCCTCAGCACCCTCACAGTGCTGAGTCTTTCCTCCTCCTATATCATCCAGATCTGCCCTCTTCTACTTTCAAGGCATTGTCTTTTGTTGCATCACTACTACCCTCCCTTACTACAAGTCCCTCTCCAGCTTTCCTCAGTCCTCCTTCAGGCACTGGAAGGACCCTCTGTGGTGTCCCCAGAGCCCCTTCTCCCCCCAGGCTGAACAACCCCCACTCTCTCAGAGTCATCTCACCTGGACGTGAGCGTCCTTCACAGGCAGTTGACCGGAGCCCTGCTCTGCACGGTGGTGGCCCACCTCTCTGTCCTGGGAGCAGTTCACTCTGTGGCTTTCCACGTGCTGGGGCTCACCCTCCCAGCTCCCCAGGATGTACTGCTCGAACAGCCTCCTCTCCAACTCCAGCTGATGCTGGAGTTGGCGGATACGGGCGGGCTGCTCACCATCCATCTCCCAGGCCAGCTTGCTGAGGACGTCCCGCAGCATGGCGCAGGCCACCTGGCAGCTCTGAGGGGGGTTCCTCAGCACCCCAGCCAGCAGCTGCTGCAGCTTGCGAGCCACGTGCTGGGCCGCATCGCACTCCCGCTCCAGCAGCTCCTGCGTTGCGTGCAGCTCGGCCTCCTTCCAGCGCAGCAGCTGCCGAGTCTCTGTTGCCCGCTGCCGCTGCTCCCACTCCTTCAGCTGCTGCTCCTCCTGGGCCTGCTGCTTCTCCCAGGCACAACGCAGTCGGTCGGCCAGGAGCTGCCGCTCCCGCTGTGCCGCCTCCTGCAGCTCGCGTCTCTCTGCGGCCCAGAGGCGCTGCAGCTCCTGGCAGCGGAGCCGCTCGCCCTCCAGCTGGGCCCGCAGCGCCTCCAGCTCCATGTGCTCAGGTGGGCAGGCCTCTTGTTGCTCTGCAGCCTGAACACCCACCTCTGCTGCAGCCTGATGGCAGGCTGGCCTTTGCTGGGTGCACGGCCCAACGGCTGCAGCCCTGGGCCCGGTGCAGAAGGTGGGCGGCTGCCCCTCACCATGCTCCAGGATGCAATGCAGGAAGCGTCTCCTCTGCTCCTGCAGTTCACGCTCCAGGCGCAGGACGTGGGCGGCCTGCTCTCCACAGGACTTTCTGCAGAGCTGCCGCTGGACTTCCTGCCGCAATTGGTGGGCCTCGCTGCTGCAGTTGACACTCGGCAGCACCTTCACCAGCTGCCGCAGCAGATCCTGTGCCTGGCGGACGGTGTTGTTGCGCCGCTGCTGGAGCCGCTGCTGCATCTGGCAGAGCTGGGCCGCCTTCTCCTGCAGCAGTTGGCGGATCTCCGCATGCCGCTGCCTGCGGCTCCGCTCCTGCAGGCGCTGACGCTTTGACGCCTGCTGCTGCTCCCAGGTGGAGCGCAGTCGGTCGGCCAGGAGCAGCCGCTCCCGCTCTGCCGCCTCCTGCAGCTCATGTCGCTCTGCGGCCCAGCGGCGCTGCAGCTCCTGGGAGCGGAGCTGCTCGACCTCCAGCTGGGCCCGCAGCGCCTCCAGCCCCCGCCCGCGCTCCTCCCGCTGCGCAGGGCAGGCGGGGGGCTGTGCCGGGCCCCGGCGGGGATTGGGCCGGCTGCTCTGCTTTGCCTGGCCCCGTCCCGCGTTGCCCCGCAGCATGGTCACGGGGATGTGAGGAGACCCTCGGCCTCCAAACGCTGTGGCCAAAGGCCACCGACGGTCACTCCTAGATGGGGTCTGCAAGGACAGCTGCCCCTGACCCCGTAGCGCCCACTGCCTCTCGTCCCTGTCGCCAGACAGTGCAGACAGTGAATGCCGTGGGGCTGCGCCAGCGGCCTTTTATACCGCGGGCCAGCCTGGCACATAATGGCGGGCGGGGCAGCGGCCTGCAGCTATTGGCCGGTGCGGCCTTCCGGCCCAGCTCATAATGGCGGGCGGGGCTGCGGCCCTCTGCGCTGTGGGGCGGGGCGGCCGTGCGGCCCCAGCTCAACATGGAGGCTGGGGCACAGTGGCTGTAAGCTGCGCTGGGGGGTAGAGACGTCACGGGGCTGGGCAGAACTGCCCTCCACAGCGCTGGGCCGTAGGACGACCTGCAGCGGTGCTGCGGTACATGGACTTGTCTGGCACTGGAGAAGAGAAGCAGTAGGCCACCCAGCTCATTGTGATTTCCATTTAGATTCCAATAAAGGAAATATCTCACCATCCCTACGAGCTAGTTAAGTTTAAGGAAGCTGCTTGCGGGTTCTCCTCCCCGCTGAAACACGCGGCCACCTCCACAAAGCTCACAGGCTCCTGCAAGCAAAGTGCTCCTTGCTGGGAACAGCCAAGGCCCAGGGAAGCAGCTCGGAGAGGAGAGAAACTCCAATTGCAGCAGCTTCCCTGTGACCAGCACACAGATGCTGGCTGAGGGCATCTCGCTGTCTCCCTGCACTCCCATCTCTTGCCCCTTGCCTTCTCCCGGCTGCTTCCCCAGGCCCCCACCTGAGGTGGAAGTGCTGTGGCCGTTTGCTGCTCTCCTGCAGGCTGCATCAATCACGGGTGAAAGGCAGCAGCTGAACTGGAGCCTGCAGGGACAAGAGAAACGGCAGGGGAGCTGTGGGGGAATGCAGCAGCCCCTGTCCATGACCACTGCTATAACTGAGAAGCAAGAGGTCATTAGGGGCTATAAAACAAAGATGGGTGGAAAGATGCCAGGTTGGGAAGTTACGTACGAAGCTTCTTTTTGGCTGCCCCTCTGCCTTACAAAGGATAGTACAAAGGACAAGCAGCTCATTGCAAAGATTCCTCCTTGTAGCAGTCCTGAACTTTCCTTCTCTGTGCCTATTGCCTCTTGGAATGTCCCCCGGGACCATGATGCTGAGCACGACTCTTCCTTACTTGAAACGCAGGCAGTTCAAAGAATTGTAGAACGGCCTTGGCTGAAAAGGACCACGATGATCATCTAGTGTCAACCCCCTGCTATGTGCAGGGTCGCCTACCACCAGACCAGGCTGCTCAGAGCCGCAACCAGCCTGGCCTTGAATGCCTCCAGGGACGGGGCATCCACAACCTCCTGGGCAACATGCTCCAGTCTGTCACCACCCTCTGTGTGAAAAACTTCCTCCTAACATCTCGCCTAAGCCTCCCCTGTCTCAGTCTAACACCATTCCCCCTTGTCCTCTCACCATCTCCCTTCATCAACAGCCGTTCCCCCCTCCTGTTTATACGCTCCCTTCAAGTACTGGACGGCTGCACCTCATGGTCTCCCCGGAGCCTTCTCTTTTCCAAGCCAAACAAGCCCAGTTCCCTCAACCTTTCCTCATAGGAGAGCTGCTCCAGCCCTCTGACCATCTCAGTGCCCTCCTCTGGACCCGCTCCCAGAGCTCCACGTCCTTCCTGCACTGGGGGGCCCCAGGCCTGGAGCCAGCACTGCAGATGGGGCCTCACAAGAGTGTAGAGGGGGACGATCACCTCCCTCTCCCTGCTGGCCACCACTTTTTTAATGCAGCCCAGAACACCGTTGTGCCTTCCGGGCTGCAAGCTCACACTGCTGCTCACACTCATGTCCAGCTTCTCATCTACCAGGACCCCCAAGTCCTTCTCCGCAGGGCTGCTCTCAAGGAGATCTTCCCCCAGGTTGTACCAATACCTGGGATTGCCCCGACCCAAGTGCAGCACCCTGCACTTGGCCTTCTTGAACCGTATCAGGTTTTCAGGGCCCCACTTCTCCAGCCCGTCCAGGTCCCTCTGGATGGCTTCCCTTCCTTCCAGTGTATCGGCCACACCGCTCAGCTCGGTGCCATCTGCAGACTTGCTGAGGGTGCACTCGATGCCCTCGTCTGTGTCGTCGATGAAGATGCTGAAGAGCACCGGTCCCACGACCGACCCATGACCGTGAGGGACACCGTTTTGTGACAGGCCTCCACCCTGACGCAGATCACAAGCCTTTGCCTGTGTCCGGCCAGCCAATTCCTAAGGCATCGAACAGTGCCTCCTTCCCATCCACACCTCTCCAAAGTAGAGAAGGATGTGGTGAGGGACCATGTCAAGGGCCTTGCAGAAGGCCGGTAGTAGTCCATCCACCTCCCTTCCCCCTTCCACCGAAGCCGTCACTCCATCACAGAAGGCCACCAGCCGTGCTCAACGGGTGGTGGTCAATGGAGTGAAGTCTAGCTAGAGACCTGTTACAAGTGGTGGTCCCCCAGGGGTCGGTACTGGGGGCCCATCCTGTTCAATATCTTCATTGATGACTTAGATGAAGGGATTGAGTGTACCCTGAGTAAGTTTGCAGATGACACCAAGTTGGGAGGTGGTGTCGAACTGCCTGAGGGCAGGGAGGCCCTGCAGAGGGATCTAGATAAGCTGGATCGCTGGGCCGAGGTGAATGGGATGAGGTTTAACAAGGCCAAGTGTCGGGTCCTGCACTTTGGCCACAACAACCCCATGCAGCGTTACAGGCTTGGGGATGAGTGGTTGGATGACTGTGAAGAGGAAAGGCACCTGGGGGTGTTGGTTGATGCTCGGCTGAACATGAGCCGACAGTGTGCCCAGGTGGCCAAGAGGGCCAACGGCATCCTGGCCTGCATTAGAAACAGTGTGGCCAGCAGGAGCAGGGAGGTGATCATCGCCCTCTACTCAGCACTGGTGAGGCCGCACCTGGAGTACTGTGTTCAGTTTTGGGCCCCTCACTACAAGAAAGACATTGAGGCCCTGAACGTGTGCAGAGAAGGGCAACAAAGCTGGTGAGGGGTCTGGAGCACAAGTCTTATGAGGAGCGGCTGAGGGAGCTGGGATTGTTCAGTGTGGAGAAGAGGAGGCTCAGGGGAGACCTCATTGCACTCTACAACTTCCTGAAGGGAGGCTGTGGTGCAAAAGGGTCTGGCCTCTTATCCCAGGCAAATAGTAGGACCCGAGGAAACGGCCAGAAGTTATACCAGAGGAGGTTTAGGTTGGATATTAGGAGAAACTTTTTCTCTCAAAGGGTGGTCAGGCACTGGAATGGCTGCCCAGGGAGGTGGTGGAGTCGCCGTCCCTGGTAGTGTTCAAGAGGCGCCTGGATGAGGAGCTACGAGAGATGGTTTAGTGCTTGTGGTACTGATAGGAATGGAGGGTGGTTGGACTAGATGACTTGCAGGTCGTTTCCAACCTTGTGATTCTGTGATTCTGTGATTCTGTAATACCTGTAGGTAGCTCGCTGGAGAGAGGCTTTGGAGGCTTTCCTCAGCCTGCTTCTTTCCTCGTACCTTGACAAAAGCAGACTGCCAGAGAACAAGACGAGCTTACACTTTTTTGGGGTTTGGTTGTTTTGTATTTTTTTTTATTGTAATTTTTTAATTTTTTTTTTTTTTTTTTTTTTTTTTTTTTGTGTGTGTGTGTGTGTGTGTGTGTGTGTGTGTGTGTTTTAGTCCAGTCCAGTGTAGTACATTCTCTGTCATACAACTGATGAATGTTCAAGGTCTTGCTGCCGATGGACCATGCTCCACTTGAACATCAAGTGGAGCAGGAGGCAGTCTTCATCCAGAAAAGTGGAATTTTGATGGGATGTTGCTGTCTTGTGGAGAGGAATCTGCGTCCCCCAGGCTCAGCCAGCAGGCGGACACAGGTTTCTGGATGGTGACCATCATTCTCTGCCACCGCTCTTGCTGCCTAGTCTCTCTTCATCATCGGTATCCAGCAGGAGATCACGAAGCTCTGGAGGCACGGTTGTATCCAGGTCATCATCTGAAACTTCTTCCACCAGATTGGAAGGGGACCAGTCCTCTCGTGCCATCCGTCAGCTCTCCCAGAAACCAGCCATCCTCATCCACGTCTCCAAAGATGTAAACGTACTGTCCAGCAGTCAGTGGAAGCTCGTTTTCTGGGTCCTCATTAGGGCCCTCCAAAGGATTGTAGCTGTGACGAGCTAAGAACCTTCGAATTAGCGGCGATGTTTGTCTGCGAGAATGCAGGCTGCAGACTGCCATCAGCCGCCCTTCTGACTCCTCCAACTCTTCCTGTGGGTTGGAGCATTCCTGTTTGGGATTTCTGTGTGTCCCCAGCTTTTCCCAAATCTCCTGGAGCTGCGTGCATTTCTCTCTGCAGGCAATTGCTGAGCACTCTAAGTTTGGCCGCAGCCTGCTGGAGCCTCTGCCGTTCCTGGCACACTTCTGGAGAGCGTCCCTCTCTCAGCAGGTGGTTCTCAGCCGGCAGGGCCTGGCACTGCCTCTCCAGGTTGCTTGGGCTCGTTGCAGCAGCAGCTCGTTGCTTTGCTGCCTGTGGAGCCCCAGGTCTTCCTTGGCCATCTCTGGCACCTAGAACCAGAAAATCGTAGAATAACAGAATGGTTTTGGGTAGGAAGGGGCCCTTCAGGACTCTCCCGTTCCAAGCCCATGCCATGGGCAGAGACATTTTCCACGAGGTCAGGTTGTCCAAAAGGTGCCTCCAGCTGGCCTGGAGCACTGCCAGGGGTGGATGGGGCATCCACAGCCTCTCTGGGCAGCCTGTATCACTGCCTCAGCACCCTCACAGTGCTGAGTCTTTCCTCCTCCTATATCATCCAGATCTGCCCTCTTCTACTTTCAAGGCATTGTCTTTTGTTGCATCACTACTACCCTCCCTTACTACAAGTCCCTCTCCAGCTTTCCTCAGTCCTCCTTCAGGCACTGGAAGGACCCTCTGTGGTGTCCCCAGAGCCCCTTCTCCCCCCAGGCTGAACAACCCCCACTCTCTCAGAGTCATCTCACCTGGACGTGAGCGTCCTTCACAGGCAGTTGACCGGAGCCCTGCTCTGCACGGGTGGTGGCCCACCTCTCTGTCCTGGGAGCAGTTCACTCTGTGGCTTTCCACGTGCTGGGGCTCACCCTCCCAGCTCCCCAGGATGTACTGCTCGAACAGCCTCCTCTCCAACTCCAGCTGATGCTGGAGTTGGCGGATACGGGCGGGCTGCTCACCATCCATCTCCCAGGCCAGCTTGCTGAGGACGTCCCGCCAGCATGGCGCAGGCCACCTGGCAGCTCTGAGGGGGGGTTCCTCAGCACCCCAGCCAGCAGCTGCTGCAGCTTGCGAGCCACGTGCTGGGCCGCATCGCACTCCCGCTCCAGCAGCTCCTGCGTTGCGTGCAGCTCGGCCTCCTTCCAGCGCAGCAGCTGCCGAGTCTCTGTTGCCCGCTGCCGCTGCTCCCACTCCTTCAGCTGCTGCTCCTCCTGGGCCTGCTGCTTCTCCCAGGCACAACGCAGGTCGGTCGGCCAGGAGCTGCCGCTCCCGCTGTGCCGCCTCCTGCAGCTCGCGTCTCTCTGCGGCCCAGAGGGCGCTGCAGCTCCTGGCAGCGGAGCCGCTCGCCCTCCAGCTGGGCCCGCAGCGCCTCCAGCTCCATGTGCTCAGGTGGGCAGGCCTCTTGTTGCTCTGCAGCCTGAACACCCACCTCTGCTGCAGCCTGATGGCAGGCTGGCCTTTGCTGGGTGCACGGCCCAACGGCTGCAGCCCTGGGCCCGGTGCAGAAGGTGGGCGGCTGCCCCTCACCATGCTCCAGGATGCAATGCAGGAAGCGTCTCCTCTGCTCCTGCAGTTCACGCTCCAGGCGCAGGACGTGGGCGGCCTGCTCTCCACAGGACTTTCTGCAGAGCTGCCGCTGGACTTCCTGCCGCAATTGGTGGGCCTCGCTGCTGCAGTTGACACTCGGCAGCACCTTCACCAGCTGCCGCAGCAGATCCTGTGCCTGGCGGACGGTGTTGTTGCGCCGCTGCTGGAGCCGCTGCTGCATCTGGCAGAGCTGGGCCGCCTTCTCCTGCAGCAGTTGGCGGAATCTCCGCATGCCGCTGCCTGCGGCTCCGCTCCTGCAGGCGCTGACGCTTTGACGCCTGCTGCTCCCAGGTGGAGCGCAGTCGGTCGGCCAGGAGCAGCCGCTCCCGCTCTGCCGCCTCCTGCAGCTCATGTCGCTCTGCGGCACCAGCGGCGCTGCAGCTCCTGGGGAGCGGAGCTGCTCGACCTCCAGCTGGGCCCGCAGCGCCTCCAGCCCCCGCCCGCGCTCCTCCCGCTGCGCAGGGCAGGCGGGGGGCTGTGCCGGGCCCCGGCGGGGATTGGGCCGGCTGCTCTGCTTTGCCTGGCCCCGTCCCGCGTTGCCCCGCAGCATGGTCACGGGGATGTGAGGAGACCCTCGGCCTCCAAACGCTGTGGCCAAAGGCCACCGACGGTCACTCCTAGATGGGGTCTGCAAGGACAGCTGCCCCTGACCCCGTAGCGCCCACTGCCTCTCGTCCCTGTCGCCAGACAGTGCAGACAGTGAATGCCGTGGGGCTGCGCCAGCGGCCTTTTATACCGCGGGCCAGCCTGGCACATAATGGCGGGCGGGGCAGCGGCCTGCAGCTATTGGCCGGTGCGGCCTTCCGGCCCAGCTCATAATGGCGGGCGGGGCTGCGGCCCTCTGCGCTGTGGGGCGGGGCGGCCGTGCGGCCCCAGCTCAACATGGAGGCTGGGGCACAGTGGCTGTAAGCTGCGCTGGGGGGTAGAGACGTCACGGGGCTGGGCAGAACTGCCCTCCACAGCGCTGGGCCGTAGGACGACCTGCAGCGGTGCTGCGGTACATGGACTTGTCTGGCACTGGAGAAGAGAAGCAGTAGGCCACCCAGCTCATTGTGATTTCCATTTAGATTCCAATAAAGGAAATATCTCACCATCCCTACGAGCTAGTTAAGTTTAAGGAAGCTGCTTGCGGGTTCTCCTCCCCGCTGAAACACGCGGCCACCTCCACAAAGCTCACAGGCTCCTGCAAGCAAAGTGCTCCTTGCTGGGAACAGCCAAGGCCCAGGGAAGCAGCTCGGAGAGGAGAGAAACTCCAATTGCAGCAGCTTCCCTGTGACCAGCACACAGATGCTGGCTGAGGGCATCTCGCTGTCTCCCTGCACTCCCATCTCTTGCCCCTTGCCTTCTCCCGGCTGCTTCCCCAGGCCCCCACCTGAGGTGGAAGTGCTGTGGCCGTTTGCTGCTCTCCTGCAGGCTGCATCAATCACGGGTGAAAGGCAGCAGCTGAACTGGAGCCTGCAGGGACAAGAGAAACGGCAGGGGAGCTGTGGGGGAATGCAGCAGCCCCTGTCCATGACCACTGCTATAACTGAGAAGCAAGAGGTCATTAGGGGCTATAAAACAAAGATGGGTGGAAAGGTGCTATCTGCAAATGCCAGGTTGGGAAGTTACGTACGAAGCTTCTTTTTGGCTGCCCCTCTGCCTTACAAAGGATAGTACAAAGGACAAGCAGCTCATTGCAAAGATTCCTCCTTGTAGCAGTCCTGAACTTTCCTTCTCTGTGCCTATTGCCTCTTGGAATGTCCCCCGGGACCATGATGCTGAGCACGACTCTTCCTTACTTGAAACGCAGGCAGTTCAAAGAATTGTAGAACGGCCTTGGCTGAAAAGGACCACGATGATCATCTAGTGTCAACCCCCTGCTATGTGCAGGGTCGCCTACCACCAGACCAGGCTGCTCAGAGCCGCAACCAGCCTGGCCTTGAATGCCTCCAGGGACGGGGCATCCACAACCTCCTTGGGCAACATGCTCCAGTCTGTCACCACCCTCTGTGTGAAAAACTTCCTCCTAACATCTCGCCTAAGCCTCCCCTGTCTCAGTCTAACACCATTCCCCCTTGTCCTCTCACCATCTCCCTTCATCAACAGCCGTTCCCCCTCCTGTTTATACGCTCCCTTCAAGTACTGGACGGCTGCACCTCATGGTCTCCCCGGAGCCTTCTCTTTTCCAAGCCAAACAAGCCCAGTTCCCTCAACCTTTCCTCATAGGAGAGCTGCTCCAGCCCTCTGACCATCTCAGTGCCCTCCTCTGGACCCGCTCCCAGAGCTCCACGTCCTTCCTGCACTGGGGGCCCCAGGCCTGGACGCAGCACTGCAGATGGGGCCTCACAAGAGTGTAGAGGGGGACGATCACCTCCCTCTCCCTGCTGGCCACCACTTTTTTAATGCAGCCCAGAACACCGTTGGCCTTCCGGGCTGCAAGCTCACACTGCTGCTCACACTCATGTCCAGCTTCTCATCTACCAGGACCCCCAAGTCCTTCTCCGCAGGGCTGCTCTCAAGGAGATCTTCCCCAGGTTGTACCAATACCTGGGATTGCCCCGACCCAAGTGCAGCACCCTGCACTTGGCCTTCTTGAACCGTATCAGGTTTTCAGGGCCCCACTTCTCCAGCCCGTCCAGGTCCCTCTGGATGGCTTCCCTTCCTTCCAGTGTATCGGCCACACCGCTCAGCTCGGTGCCATCTGCAGACTTGCTGAGGGTGCACTCGATGCCCTCGTCTGTGTCGTCGATGAAGATGCTGAAGAGCACCGGTCCCACGACCGACCCATGACCGTGAGGGACACCGTTTGTGACAGGCCTCCACCCTGACGCAGATCACAAGCCTTTGCCTGTGTCCGGCCAGCCAATTCCTAAGGCATCGAACAGTGCCTCCTTCCCATCCACACCTCTCCAAAGTAGAGAAGGATGTGGTGAGGGACCATGTCAAGGGCCTTGCAGAAGGCCGGTAGTAGTCCATCCACCTCCCTTCCCCCTTCCACCGAAGCCGTCACTCCATCACAGAAGGCCACCAGCCGTGCTCAACGGGTGGTGGTCAATGGAGTGAAGTCTAGCTAGAGACCTGTTACAAGTGGTGTCCCCCAGGGGTCGGTACTGGGGCCCATCCTGTTCAATATCTTCATTGATGACTTAGATGAAGGGATTGAGTGTACCCTGAGTAAGTTTGCAGATGACACCAAGTTGGGAGGTGGTGTCGAACTGCCTGAGGGCAGGGAGGCCCTGCAGAGGGATCTAGATAAGCTGGATCGCTGGGCCGAGGTGAATGGGATGAGGTTTAACAAGGCCAAGTGTCGGGTCCTGCACTTTGGCCACAACAACCCCATGCAGCGTTACAGGCTTGGGGATGAGTGGTTGGATGACTGTGAAGAGGAAAGGCACCTGGGGGTGTTGGTTGATGCTCGGCTGAACATGAGCCGACAGTGTGCCCAGGTGGCCAAGAGGGCCAACGGCATCCTGGCCTGCATTAGAAACAGTGTGGCCAGCAGGAGCAGGGAGGTGATCATCGCCCTCTACTCAGCACTGGTGAGGCCGCACCTGGAGTACTGTGTTCAGTTTTGGGCCCCTCACTACAAGAAAGACATTGAGGCCCTGGAACGTGTGCAGAGAAGGGCAACAAAGCTGGTGAGGGGTCTGGAGCACAAGTCTTATGAGGAGCGGCTGAGGGAGCTGGGATTGTTCAGTGTGGAGAAGAGGAGGCTCAGGGGAGACCTCATTGCACTCTACAACTTCCTGAAGGGAGGCTGTGGTGCAAAAGGGTCTGGCCTCTTCTCCCAGGCAAATAGTAGGACCCGAGGAAACGGCCAGAAGTTATACCAGAGGAGGTTTAGGTTGGATATTAGGAGAAACTTTTTCTCTCAAAGGGTGGTCAGGCACTGGAATGGCTGCCCAGGGAGGTGGTGGAGTCGCCGTCCCTGGTAGTGTTCAAGAGGCGCCTGGATGAGGAGCTACGAGAGATGGTTTAGTGCTTGTGGTACTGATAGGAATGGGAGGGTGGTTGGACTAGATGACTTGCAGGTCGTTTCCAACCTTGTGATTCTGTGATTCTGTGATTCTGTAATACCTGTAGGTAGCTCGCTGGAGAGAGGCTTTGGAGGCTTTCCTCAGCCTGCTTCTTTCCTCGTACCTTGACAAAAGCAGACTGCCAGAGAACAAGACGAGCTTACACTTTTTTGGGGTTTGGTTGTTTTGTATTTTTTTTATTGTAATTTTTTAATTTTTTTTTTTTTTTTTTTTTTTTTTTTTTGTGTGTGTGTGTGTGTGTGTGTGTTTTAGTCCAGTCCAGTGTAGTACATTCTCTGTCATACAACTGATGAATGTTCAAGGTCTTGCTGCCGATGGACCATGCTCCACTTGAACATCAAGTGGAGCAGGAGGCAGTCTTCATCCAGAAAAGTGGAATTTTGATGGGATGTTGCTGTCTTGTGGAGAGGAATCTGCGTCCCCCAGGCTCAGCCAGCAGGCGGACACAGGTTTCTGGATGGTGACCATCACTCTCTGCCACTGCTCCTGCTGCCTAGTCTCTCTTCATCATCGGTATCCAGCAGGAGATCACGAAGCTCTGGAGGCACGGTTGTATCCAGGTCATCATCTGAAACTTCTTCCACCAGATTGGAAGGGACCAGTCCTCTCGTGCCATCCGTCAGCTCTCCCAGAAACCAGCCATCCTCATCCACGTCTCCAAAGATGTAAACGTACTGTCCAGCAGTCAGTGGAAGCTCGTTTTCTGGGTCCTCATTAGGGCCCTCCAAAGGATTGTAGCTGTGACGAGCTAAGAACCTTCGAATTAGCGGCGATGTTTGTCTGCGAGAATGCAGGCTGCAGACTGCCATCAGCCGCCCTTCTGACTCCTCCAACTCTTCCTGTGGGTTGGAGCATTCCTGTTTGGGATTTCTGTGTGTCCCCAGCTTTTCCCAAATCTCCTGGAGCTGCGTGCATTTCTCCTGCAGGCAATTGCTGAGCACTCTAAGTTTGGCCGCAGCCTGCTGGAGCCTCTGCCGTTCCTGGCACACTTCTGGAGAGCGTCCCTCTCTCAGCAGGTGGTTCTCAGCCGGCAGGGCCTGGCACTGCCTCTCCAGGTTGCTTGGGGCTCGTTGCAGCAGCAGCTCGTTGCTTGTGCTGCCTGGGAGCCCCAGGTCTTCCTTGGCCATCTCTGGCACCTAGAACCAGAAAATCATAGAATAACAGAATGGTTTGGGTAGGAAGGGGCCTTCAGGACTCTCCCGTTCCAAGCCCATGCCATGGGCAGAGACATTTTCCACGAGGTCAGGTTGTCCAAAGGTGCCTCCAGCCTGGCCTGGAGCACTGCCAGGGGTGGATGGGGCATCCACAGCCTCTCTGGGCAGCCTGTATCACTGCCTCAGCACCCTCACAGTGCTGAGTCTTTCCTCCTCCTATATCATCCAGATCTGCCCTCTTCTACTTTCAAGGCAGTGTCTTTTGTTGCATCACTACTACCCTCCCTTACTACAAGTCCCTCTCCAGCTTTCCTCAGTCCTCCTTCAGGCACTGGAAGGACCCTCTGTGGTGTCCCCAGAGCCCCTTCTCCCCCCAGGCTGAACAACCCCCACTCTCTCAGAGTCATCTCACCTGGACGTGAGCGTCCTTCACAGGCAGTTGACCGGAGCCCTGCTCTGCACGGTGGTGGCCCACCTCTCTGTCCTGGGAGCAGTTCACTCTGTGGCTTTCCACGTGCTGGGGCTCACCCTCCCAGCTCCCCAGGATGTACTG
This sequence comes from Tetrao urogallus, assembly GCF_951394365.1. Classification (NCBI taxonomy): domain Eukaryota; kingdom Metazoa; phylum Chordata; class Aves; order Galliformes; family Phasianidae; genus Tetrao; species Tetrao urogallus. The sequence continues at coordinate 3,045,855 of NC_136819.1, forward strand.
CTCGAACAGCCTCCTCTCCAACTCCAGCTGATGCTGGAGTTGGCGGATACGGGCGGGCTGCTCACCATCCATCTCCCAGGCCAGCTTGCTGAGGACGTCCCGCAGCATGGCGCAGGCCACCTGGCAGCTCTGAGGGGGGTTCCTCAGCACCCCAGCCAGCAGCTGCTGCAGCTTGCGAGCCACGTGCTGGGCCGCATCGCACTCCCGCTCCAGCAGCTCCTGCGTTGCGTGCAGCTCGGCCTCCTTCCAGCGCAGCAGCTGCCGAGTCTCTGTTGCCCGCTGCCGCTGCTCCCACTCCTTCAGCTGCTGCTCCTCCTGGGCCTGCTGCTTCTCCCAGGCACAACGCAGTCGGTCGGCCAGGAGCTGCCGCTCCCGCTGTGCCGCCTCCTGCAGCTCGCGTCTCTCTGCGGCCCAGAGGCGCTGCAGCTCCTGGCAGCGGAGCCGCTCGCCCTCCAGCTGGGCCCGCAGCGCCTCCAGCTCCATGTGCTCAGGTGGGCAGGCCTCTTGTTGCTCTGCAGCCTGAACACCCACCTCTGCTGCAGCCTGATGGCAGGCCGGCCTTTGCTGGGTGCACGGCCCAACGGCTGCAGCCCTGGGCCCGGTGCAGAAGGTGGGCGGCTGCCCCTCACCATGCTCCAGGATGCAATGCAGGAAGCGTCTCCTCTGCTCCTGCAGTTCACGCTCCAGGCGCAGGACGTGGGCGGCCTGCTCTCCACAGGACTTTCTGCAGAGCTGCCGCTGGACTTCCTGCCGTAATTGGTGGGCCTCGCTGCTGCAGTTGACACTCGGCAGCACCTTCACCAGCTGCCGCAGCAGATCCTGTGCCTGGCGGACGGTGTTGTTGCGCCGCTGCTGGAGCCGCTGCTGCATCTGGCAGAGCTGGGCCGCCTTCTCCTGCAGCAGTTGGCGGATCTCCGCATGCCGCTGCCTGCGGCTCTGCTCCTGCAGGCGCTGACGCTTTGACGCCTGCTGCTGCTCCCAGGTGGAGCGCAGTCGGTCGGCCAGGAGCAGCCGCTCCCGCTCTGCCGCCTCCTGCAGCTCATGTCGCTCTGCGGCCCAGCGGCGCTGCAGCTCCTGGGAGCGGAGCTGCTCGACCTCCAGCTGGGCCCGCAGCGCCTCCAGCCCCCGCCCGCGCTCCTCCCGCTGCGCAGGGCAGGCGGGGGGCTGTGCCGGGCCCCGGCGGGGATTGGGCCGGCTGCTCTGCTTTGCCTGGCCCCGTCCCGCGTTGCCCCGCAGCATGGTCACGGGGATGTGAGGAGACCCTCGGCCTCCAAACGCTGTGGCCAAAGGCCACCGACGGTCACTCCTAGATGGGGTCTGCAAGGACAGCTGCCCCTGACCCCGTAGCGCCCACTGCCTCTCGTCCCTGTCGCCAGACAGTGCAGACAGTGAATGCCGTGGGGCTGCGCCAGCGGCCTTTTATACCGCGGGCCAGCCTGGCACATAATGGCGGGCGGGGCAGCGGCCTGCAGCTATTGGCCGGTGCGGCCTTCCGGCCCAGCTCATAATGGCGGGCGGGGCGGCGGCCCTCTGCGCTGTGGGGCGGGGCGGCCGTGCGGCCCCAGCTCAACATGGAGGCTGGGGCACAGTGGCTGTAAGCTGCGCTGGGGGGTAGAGACGTCACGGGGCTGGGCAGAACTGCCCTCCACAGCGCTGGGCCGTAGGACGACCTGCAGCGGTGCTGCGGTACATGGACTTGTCTGGCACTGGAGAAGAGAAGCAGTAGGCCACCCAGCTCATTGTGATTTCCATTTAGATTCCAATAAAGGAAATATCTCACCATCCCTACGAGCTAGTTAAGTTTAAGGAAGCTGCTTGCGGGTTCTCCTCCCCGCTGAAACACGCGGCCACCTCCACAAAGCTCACAGGCTCCTGCAAGCAAAGTGCTCCTTGCTGGGAACAGCCAAGGCCCAGGGAAGCAGCTCGGAGAGGAGAGAAACTCCAATTGCAGCAGCTTCCCTGTGACCAGCACACAGATGCTGGCTGAGGGCATCTCGCTGTCTCCCTGCACTCCCATCTCTTGCCCCTTGCCTTCTCCCGGCTGCTTCCCCAGGCCCCCACCTGAGGTGGAAGTGCTGTGGCCGTTTGCTGCTCTCCTGCAGGCTGCATCAATCACGGGTGAAAGGCAGCAGCTGAACTGGAGCCTGCAGGGACAAGAGAAACGGCAGGGGAGCTGTGGGGGAATGCAGCAGCCCCTGTCCATGACCACTGCTATAACTGAGAAGCAAGAGGTCATTAGGGGCTATAAAACAAAGATGGGTGGAAAGGTGCTATCTGCAAAATGCCAGGTTGGGAAGTTACGTACGAAGCTTCTTTTTGGCTGCCCCTCTGCCTTACAAAGGATAGTACAAAGGACAAGCAGCTCATTGCAAAGATTCCTCCTTGTAGCAGTCCTGAACTTTCCTTCTCTGTGCCTATTGCCTCTTGGAATGTCCCCCGGGACCATGATGCTGAGCACGACTCTTCCTTACTTGAAACGCAGGCAGTTCAAAGAATTGTAGAACGGCCTTGGCTGAAAAGGACCACGATGATCATCTAGTGTCAACCCCCTGCTATGTGCAGGGTCGCCTACCACCAGACCAGGCTGCTCAGAGCCGCAACCAGCCTGGCCTTGAATGCCTCCAGGGACGGGGCATCCACAACCTCCTTGGGCAACATGCTCCAGTCTGTCACCACCCTCTGTGTGAAAAACTTCCTCCTAACATCTCGCCTAAGCCTCCCCTGTCTCAGTCTAACACCATTCCCCCTTGTCCTCTCACCATCTCCCTTCATCAACAGCCGTTCCCCCTCCTGTTTATACGCTCCCTTCAAGTACTGGACGGCTGCACCTCATGGTCTCCCCGGAGCCTTCTCTTTTCCAAGCCAAACAAGCCCAGTTCCCTCAACCTTTCCTCATAGGAGAGCTGCTCCAGCCCTCTGACCATCTCAGTGCCCTCCTCTGGACCCGCTCCCAGAGCTCCACGTCCTTCCTGCACTGGGGGCCCCAGGCCTGGACGCAGCACTGCAGATGGGGCCTCACAAGAGTGTAGAGGGGGACGATCACCTCCCTCTCCCTGCTGGCCACCACTTTTTTAATGCAGCCCAGAACACCGTTGGCCTTCCGGGCTGCAAGCTCACACTGCTGCTCACACTCATGTCCAGCTTCTCATCTACCAGGACCCCCAAGTCCTTCTCCGCAGGGCTGCTCTCAAGGAGATCTTCCCCCAGGTTGTACCAATACCTGGGATTGCCCCGACCCAAGTGCAGCACCCTGCACTTGGCCTTCTTGAACCGTATCAGGTTTTCAGGGCCCCACTTCTCCAGCCCGTCCAGGTCCCTCTGGATGGCTTCCCTTCCTTCCAGTGTATCGGCCACACCGCTCAGCTCGGTGCCATCTGCAGACTTGCTGAGGGTGCACTCGATGCCCTCGTCTGTGTCGTCGATGAAGATGCTGAAGAGCACCGGTCCCACGACCGACCCATGACCGTGAGGGACACCGTTTGTGACAGGCCTCCACCCTGACGCAGATCACAAGCCTTTGCCTGTGTCCGGCCAGCCAATTCCTAAGGCATCGAACAGTGCCTCCTTCCCATCCACACCTCTCCAAAGTAGAGAAGGATGTGGTGAGGGACCATGTCAAGGGCCTTGCAGAAGGCCGGTAGTAGTCCATCCACCTCCCTTCCCCCTTCCACCGAAGCCGTCACTCCATCACAGAAGGCCACCAGCCGTGCTCAACGGGTGGTGGTCAATGGAGTGAAGTCTAGCTAGAGACCTGTTACAAGTGGTGTCCCCCAGGGGTCGGTACTGGGGCCCATCCTGTTCAATATCTTCATTGATGACTTAGATGAAGGGATTGAGTGTACCCTGAGTAAGTTTGCAGATGACACCAAGTTGGGAGGTGGTGTCGAACTGCCTGAGGGCAGGGAGGCCCTGCAGAGGGATCTAGATAAGCTGGATCGCTGGGCCGAGGTGAATGGGATGAGGTTTAACAAGGCCAAGTGTCGGGTCCTGCACTTTGGCCACAACAACCCCATGCAGCGTTACAGGCTTGGGGATGAGTGGTTGGATGATTGTGAAGAGGAAAGGGACCTGGGGGTGTTGGTTGATGCTCGGCTGAACATGAGCCGACAGTGTGCCCAGGTGGCCAAGAGGGCCAACGGCATCCTGGCCTGCATTAGAAACAGTGTGGCCAGCAGGAGCAGGGAGGTGATCATCGCCCTCTACTCAGCACTGGTGAGGCCGCACCTGGAGTACTGTGTTCAGTTTTGGGCCCCTCACTACAAGAAAGACATTGAGGCCCTGGAACGTGTGCAGAGAAGGGCAACAAAGCTGGTGAGGGGTCTGGAGCACAAGTCTTATGAGGAGCGGCTGAGGGAGCTGGGATTGTTCAGTGTGGAGAAGAGGAGGCTCAGGGGAGACCTCATTGCACTCTACAACTTCCTGAAGGGAGGCTGTGGTGCAAAAGGGTCTGGCCTCTTCTCCCAGGCAAATAGTAGGACCCGAGGAAACGGCCAGAAGTTATACCAGAGGAGGTTTAGGTTGGATATTAGGAGAAACTTTTTCTCTCAAAGGGTGGTCAGGCACTGGAATGGCTGCCCAGGGAGGTGGTGGAGTCGCCGTCCCTGGTAGTGTTCAAGAGGCGCCTGGATGAGGAGCTACGAGAGATGGTTTAGTGCTTGTGGTACTGATAGGAATGGGAGGGTGGTTGGACTAGATGACTTGCAGGTCGTTTCCAACCTTGTGATTCTGTGATTCATATGTGGCCTAAGCCAATTCCTGTTTTTTCAGTATGGCCCAGGCAAGTCAAATGGTTGGATGCCTATGATTTAAACCAACAAATGCATTTGGATGCAAGTTACATTTGGGTTCTTCCTGTTGCTATTACATAACTAGCATGTATAACTAGCAACCGGATCCTGAAATAGCATTAACATGGATTTTGAGTGTTCTGAATCAGTAAGCTGTGTAATGCCTACTGAGCTCTGTGTAATATAGAGCTATAGGTGTATATATAGGAAGTATAGAATATTAAAAATATCTTAAAAGTAATAATGTCGTTATGTATTTAATTTTTGACACTGCGTGGTTCATATTTTGGTGATAAGGCATCGTTTATTGGGCATCCCTATCTCCTGCAACTTCATTTTTTACTTTATGCATGGCCATTAGAAGTTGTTTGCCTTCCTTTTTAGTCAGTGTTTTGTCCTGTCTCACTGTTAAAGCAGTTTCAGAGGGGTGTACCTCAGAGGATTGCTTCCTGAAGTAGTTGCCAAAAAAGCAGAAGGTCAGTTTGTATAAAGGTGTGGAAGAAACGTATGGAGAATCGTTCAAAGTAAACAAACATTGAAACCATCAAATACAGGTCTCAGAGCAAACACTGATGTGACTGGTCCTTCACTAACACTGGGATTTCTTGTATCACCACAACTCAGCTTTAGGTGTGAGAGATGCTGTGAGATTCTCTGAAGCCAGAAAGTACTTGCTGAGCCATATTTAGTTTCTGCAGTGAAAATCTGTGTTACTGGTAGTGCTTCCACGCTGCTCACGTTTAGCAAACATTTGCAGAGGTTAGACTACTTGTGTCACTCTGGTCAGATTATTTGATTCTGGGTACGTTCTGTTCTCTGTTATAAATAAATATTACATGTGTATATATATAATTAAAAACAAAAAATCCTTTCTCATTTATCTGCTTGAGATTCTTATATAGAAATCTGGAGGAAAGGGACAGTTGTTTATATTCTTGCTTCATCAGTTTTTAGAGAAGACAGTGTTATCTACCCCCTCTGTATTTGATGCTGTGCTTTCTGTTGCATTTCTTGCTTTGTACAGCCTTCCAAATGTTTTTGAAGTCGTGTGACTGAAAGAAGGTTTGCTCGAGATTGGAAAAGCTACATGTAGCAGATCAAGTGTGGTAAATGAGGCCAAGGAAGTGCAAAAGGTGTACTTTGCAACAACACCACAAATGAGGGAATTTGTTGAGTGTATCCTCACTGCACGTGTTTATCAGTGAGTGCATTCCACGTGATGAAATCTGAGTTATTTTGCCTGCCACTAAGAAACAGGTCATTTATATGTATTGAGTTGTTTGAGACTTTGCAGTTTTTTTTTAATGTAAGAACTGTGGATGTTGATTCTGCTTGCTTTCTTATCTCTTAATTGTGTGTCACTCCTTAGTTAAATGCTGTTATCACAGATACCTATTAAAATATAATATATATAATATATATACCTATATATATATGGATATATATATAGTTACCAAGTAAATACAGCAGTTGGAAGCCGAAATGCTGCTTTCCAACTTCACTTAGGGCTAGGACTGCCCCTTGGAAATAAGCCCTTTAGAGTAGTCACAAGCAGTGCAAAACATGCTGAGGTGCACGAGGTGAGCACAAAAGCACTGTCATTCCCATGTGCCTATGTCTGTGCATTTTGGAAAATGCTGCCTTGTCATTTGAACGTTTTCTATAGACATCGCTATTCTTCTGTGCTTATTTCCAAACAGGTACCTGCACGTTCATGTCTCTGAAAAGCATGGCCATGTGTATGTCATATATAGCTACATGGGACCCCGACTGTTTATATCTTTTTAAATGGCTTTTAGTAGGAGGGGATCATCTCTTCCATGCTGCAGAAGATGAACTGTTGGCCAAAAGGGAAATGAATGCTTTATGATTTGTGCCTAACATCTTTTCTGCCTTCTTTTGTCTTATGAGCGTTCCCGTCTTTCATATTTGAATAGCTGGGATAATGGGGGAGAGCTGAGTGCAAACAATACGATCCCAAGACTTCTCAGAAGAATGTATAATATCAATCTACAGATAAATAGAAGGTGTATGCATTGTGACTGATTGTCAGACTACCTGTAGCACATGAGCAGTAGTACCTTGAGTGTATTCAAAACAGCAGCAGAAAGTACAGGCAATTTTGGTTGCCTTGCGGTTACATTCACTGTTGTCTTCTGTTGCTGCTGTGCGAAATGCAGACCTAAACAGTACAGAAGAACCGTCTGTTGTCCTTACGTAGGGCTCGTGGTAGCAAAGGTTACAGAGAGGAGACTTCGAACTACATAGAAAATTGGGACTGGTTGAAACGAGGAATTTCCCTCATCAAAATACAATGTTGTGCTAACTAATCCAACAACTAAATCACTTGGAAATTTCCAATCAAAAGGTCACCAACACTTTATGTGTAGATTAAAAAAAAAAAAAGTGTGATATTCCTTCTACTACATTATTTCTAATGCATTGTAAACGTTGCAGCAGTACTACTTGAGAATAGTGAAAAATCGGAACACAATTTCAGAATGGGTTGTCATGGAAGTATGTAATTTTTTCCATGTTTTTAAATATTTGAATAAAATGTCATTTTCAGTAGAAAAAAATACCTTGATGAAATTGTGTTTTGGAACTGGAAACTCTGTGAAATGTTTTCCTACTTATTATACTTAGTTGTTGTGGGAGTTGCAAACCCTAAATTTCAGCAAAATATCATCAAATCAATTAGAAACTTAACTTTATTTAAATTGTACCTTTGGATAGTGGAGTATCTTAAAAATCTATTGTGCCCAATGTAGGTTTGATGAGGACTGGAGGGAGAACAGTGGAAATAGAACCAAAGTAAATACAGTTTTTGGTCATGCAGTCAACATTATAATTTTTTTCTATTCTTTCACATCCCTTTTTCCATCTGCTTTTGCCTGTTTTCTTAGAATCATTAAGTTTGGAAGAGACCATTAGAATCAGCTAGTCCAACTGTGAGACCATCACCACCATGCCTACTAAACCACGTTCCTAAGTGCCACATCTATGGTTTTACAGTGATGGAGTGCTTGCTGAGAAGATTTGATGCTTGAGATCTGCAGTTTTAAGTTACAGATCCCTTTTTTATTTGGCAAATTGATTTGGAAATGAATTCTCTAGTTTCTTAATGAATCATAGAATTGCTCAGATTGAAAAAGATCTTAAAGACCATCAAGTCCAACCACAGCCCAACCATCCTAGCCTAACTAACAGCCCTGCGCTAAATCCTGTCCCTGAGCACCACATCCAAATGGTTTTTAAACACGTCCAGGGATGGGGACTCAACCACTTCCCTGGGCAGCCCATTGCAGTGCTTAATGACCCTTTCTGTAAAGAAGAGTTTCCTGATATCCAACCTAAACCTCCCCTGGTGCTACTGGAAGCCATTTCCCCTTGTCCTGTCACCAGTGACAAGGGACCAGCCCCGCTCTCTCTATAAGCACCTTTCAGATATTGGAAGAGAGCAGTAAGGTCTCCCCTCAGCATCCCTTTCCCAGACTGAACAGCTCCAGTTCCTTCAGTCGCTCCTCATAGGCCATATTCTTCAAGCACATAAAGCTGCTTTTTCCCCAAAGCAAACGTTGTTCTGCAACTGTGTGTACTGAACCCTCATGAAATTTCAGATGAAATAACTTGATGCTCTTGATACACATAGTATCAGAATTAAACCCCTTTGAGCTAAACTTGTGTTTTTTTCCTGAAGCTCTTCTGGTCATCTGCATGTACGATGTGATGACAGTGCACATTACTAATTGAAGCTCCCGTTCATATCCATGGCATTGGCATGCATTAAGAAAGCTTATATTTCAGAACGTCAGGAGGTGCAAACTTAATCGGATGTTTGTGTATATATAGGTTCGCTCTGAAATCTGCCTGCAGCTTTAGGGCTTCTGTAACTCCTGAATTTTTGTTTTCTATGCAGCCTGCCGGTGTTGTGTTGGGAGCTGTGGGCAGGCGGTGCCCGGCTTCTTCCTCCAGCTGCCTTGTGTTCCTCTGCCAGGCTGTCAGAGGGCCTGGTGTCAGGCATGCCCTGCTCACATTGGTCCTGCTAGGATAATCCTGTAGTTGAGGAATTTGCTGGCCTCTGTGTGATTTGTCTTGGAAATGCACTAAAAAGCACAAGCGCTTCTCAGACTGAGGTCCATCAAAATCTGTAATAATTCAGTTAAAAAAAATGCTTGAAGTACTTGCCAAGATTCATGGTTCGTGTGTTAGTACAGAAGTACAACAAAGCAAACATTTTATTCAGTGTATTTCTTGATGTAGAATGGAATCAGTGTATCCACAGAGCTGCTGTGCACATCTGCGAGTGGAGTAGAGCTATTTTAGATACTAATGCAACTCCAAAGTTGGAGCTGCTTCCTCTGTGCATATGTTTTGTGGCTTTTTAATGTTGGACAGTGACATCAGCATGAGATGTTTCCCGTTTTCCTGTAATCTAAACTTCTGGCATTAAAGTTCTTCAATGTTCTGGGTAGGAGGAGGCCTACTGTGGTGTTGCCATGCCAGGTTTAGCAAGTAAGAGATGCACTCAACAAACCACAGCTTCACCACTGTATCCTGCTTGCAATTAATGTGAAAGCAAGAACCACAATATAATATCTTTTGTTAAACTTGCAAGGGTTGTCAGTCCCTGTATAGTTAATCTGTACACACGCATAATTTGATACAGCTCAGTTTCTGTTGCTGCAGTTCTTTTTCTCAGCTTCAATTTAGAAAGCTATGAAAGATTTTATTATGTCTTTTCTAAAATTCTGTATTACTCTATTTTTTTTTTCCAGAATCAATTTCTGCAAGTTTATTTCCCTTGGGATGGTTTTAAAACTGCAGCAGCCACCTTATCATAATGAAATGTATTGCTGTAATGAAGGAAATATGGAACTTTTTTGAAGAAAAAAGAAGAAGAAAACTTTGAAGCCTTAAATTACATTTTGTTCCCCCTTCACTACTATTGTCATTGTTTTGTTCCCTTTCTGAGCGTTTTGTGTCAGACGGCGTTCAGGCAGGGTGTCAAAACCACGGTTCTGCATGGATCCACTTCTAACATTTGGCACTGTGATGTTTTGGGCACAGCACTTAACCCGTGTGGACTGCAGGCAGAGTTTAAAGAGGGCCTACTGGCTTCTTGAGAAGAGAGCAGAAGCTGCTTGCCAGACTCCCTGTTGTGCCATGGTTTGGCTTCAGTGCTGCCTGCATGCACTGTGCCTTACTGAAGCAGAATCCTCACACTGGAAGGGAACAAGGAGAAGCTTTTGATTTCCTCTAAACTCTTAAGCAAGCAGGCTTAACTTTCCTGACAGGTACCTGAGGTGGTGTGAAGTTAGGCTTTACAGCAAACTTTAGACACAGAAGGAGACAGGGAAAAGTGTTCCACCAATAGCTTGTATTATCTGAGGAGCCTTTTAAGCAAGGATGGAATCTGTGCTCTGATAATTCATTGGCGTATCAGAAATAAAAGCAAGAGGGCCTAGGTTTTTCTCTCTGACTCTGCCCGAGACGCATGCGCACGCTCAGGCATGCGTGAAGAGCACGGTGACTTTGGAGCTGCTCACAACTGTTGCCGGTGCTGCTGCCCAGCTCTCTGTTGAGTTTCTGCAGCTCTGCTGTCTGAGCAGTGCTCCCAACCTGGTAGCTGATGTAAGTTACTGTGCAAAAGCTTTGTGAGCTCTTATGAGGAGCTTATCTGCATAAAGCCTGTAGTTCCAGATCAACAGCGTTTCTGCTCTAAATGTGGTTTTAGCAGTGGATTAACTCTCTGAAATAGATGATGTTCTGCACTCAGCCATCTGAATGCTGAGGGAATTTGTGTGGAATATGCTTGAACTGGGTTGTATATTTTAGCACAAAGCCGTTCAAGAAGGGCATGGATAGCGTGTGTGCCAGACCTGCTGATGCTTCAAAGCTCCAGCAGCAAGCAGGACAATAATGCTATTAAAAATATGTATTTTCTGTAATCCTTAAATCCCTTCTTAAGTTAAATGAGGAGCTCCGAGTGAGGTAGCTATTCTTGGCAGTAAATTCTTAATGCTGAGTGGTGTAATACTTTCTAAAATGACGGATAAATGAAAAGCCTGAACAGAATAAGCAACTGAGAGATGCTGATCCACCAAAACGTGCAGACTTGTTCTTTTCTATGTTTTTCTAATGACTTTCATCAGTTCTGATGTACCTTGCAGCAGAAGAGGTGCTTCCTTTTTACTTTACTAGCCAGTGTTGTGTTGTATTGCAGAAAAGTGTCATCTCTATCTTAATATTATCATTGATTATATTAGAAAGGAACTTGATCGAGGTTTAAGTCTGTGTTGCACTTTGTCATAGTAAAGGTTCCTTTGCCTGGCAGTTAATCCTCTGACAGATGCAAGACAGAGAGGCAGAGGGAAAAGGAAGGCTGTTACCACCACTCTGCAGGGAGTGCAGGGACAGGGAGTGGTGGCTTCAGTGGGCGTGCTGTGTGTGTGGTTTGACTTGCGGCTCTATGATTCTCTTTACCTGGTGCTTTATGCGTCTTCTTGAATTTACCTTTCCTTTGCCTTTGGTCAGCTGGACGTGCAACTGTGTTCTTATCTGAGATGTTGTACGGAAGGGAAGGACCAGTTCCTGAGTAATAGTCGCAAACTGAGTTGGCAGCGAACCTGGGCTCCGTTGCCACAGAAATGGAAATGAGAAGTGCCTGTGTGTGCAGAAGATAAGGTCCATGTCTTCTATGTGAGTCCACAGTAAATATTTTCCTGGCGCTCCTGCTGCTTGTGCTTAGCTCATTACCATGCTAAAGATACTGATACTACACAATGGTGGCAGCAGTACGTGAATGATAATCATATCACAAGATTCCTCACGTAATTCATTTTGTTACCGGAGAGTTACACCGTTGGTAATGTTACTGAACGCCAGTGAGTGTACCAAACTGCTGAGATGTGGGAATTAGCAGGCAATGATAACCGGTACACGTCTTCTTCCTCTGACAAGAAATTCAGATTTTCTTGTCTATTCTCAAACTTTCCAAAAAGGAGCAGATGAATGGTAGATTTAGGACTAGGTCATGTTTTTTCTCTCTTGTTAGGGACAAAGAATTTCAGATTTTCAGTTATTTGCATTTCTCGTCTCTTTGACAAATGGATTTGGAAACTGTAGGGGGATGAAATGTAATTTTTAATGCATTTTCATGTGTATGTGCCTTTCTATGCATAAGTAGCCTACAGTGTCAACCAGAGATTAATCTGGTCTGTTTTTTGCTAAAAGTTCCTTGTGAATCTTTGGTGCAACACCATATAAACAGCAGTAAGGTGGCCAATGTGCTTGTGCTTGCTTAAATGCAATCTGTAACGTAGACATGTGGTAAGATTACCGATGGACCTGAGTTCAAGACATCACATAAAGTTGTTTGGCACAGGAGAGCTCGGTGGCCTCTGCAAAATCACATCCGGTATTTTGTGCTTCTTCAGACAAGGACATCTGTCTGTGAGGGTCAGATGAATGCAGGAGGAGTTACCGTATTTGGTTTTAATTGAATGTTTAAGAACTCCTAGATCCTGGGCTGGCAAACCAGTTCCAGGTGGGATTTCCAGTTTTTGTGGAGAAACATTTTTGCCATGCACCACCAGAATATTGACCCTTTTAATGGGCTGCATTGATTTTTTCATAGCTGTTTTTGGGGAGAATTTTTTCATCTGAGACATAGCTTCAATTAAGAGCGAGGAGTTAGCCACAAAAGGCTTTCGCTGCAGATGGAGAGACAAATTTCAGGTGTCTGAGTCTTGGGAGAGCAGTTCCACTGGGGTATGGAAGAAGCTGCAAGGAGTGCTGGGCAACACTGTGCTTCAGGACCGATTCCTCATAGTCTTTTCCTGTTTGCTTTGTAAAAATACTGAGATACTTCCCTGCTGGCCCAGTGATGAGACTAGCTTTGCAACTTGGATAGAGAGTCCTTGAAATAGCAGCGATGTGGAAACACAGAGCTTTCATCACCTGACTGCAGAGCCAGTTTTTCCCCTCAGTTCAGTGAGCACATATGTGAGGCAGAGCGGATCAGAGCGGCTGCAGGTTTCTCCTGCCAAAGTTTGCACCGACAGCAAACTGCTAGATTGAGGGTGTGTGAGTGTGTGCCGCTCCTATCAGAAGTGGAGTTCTTAAATGCTGGTCCCAGTGCATGCTCAACCAGAATATCTTTCAGCTTTTGCAAGGAAGATAAGGTTTTCCATCTCAACCCAGTGCGCATCACAGCGGAAATATAAAAGAACTTTGCAAAGTAAGATCCTCGCCCATAGTAGGACTTGAATTTCTGTTTTAAAAGTAATTATGCTACAATCCCTTCATGTGCTGACAGAGCAATGCTCATGTGTAAGAGATGTGATTGTCAAACTGGAGCTGTGCCAGGTTTGGTTTTGTTCGGCTTCCTGGCTTTTACAGGCATCGGTGCATGCAGCTGGGAGATCTGCGGCTGAATTTGGCTGTTCGTTTTTTGGAAGTGAGACAAAAAGGGTGTTACACTGAACCACCCCAACATTTCAGCTTCCCTGGATTCACCTGATGTGAATCCCTAGCTGATTCTCTAAGCCTGTTTTCTCTCTCATTTGAGCTATTGGCACAGCGCAGTGCAGGCTGAAGACCTGAGTCTCGTGTTTAATCTCTTCCCAAATAACCTGGGTTTGTGAAGTCTGAGGCTAATTTTTGAGGTACGATGAGCTGTTAAGGTTAGTAATAAGTATGTTTTTACTGAGCATTTCATGTATTGTTTTGAAGAAGGAGCTCTATGTCTGTATCCCCATCACACAGTTCAGAAACAGACTGCGATAAAGTGATTTGAGAGAGTTTGCTTTGCAAAGAAACTCGCCTCTCATGAATTGCAGTGGATTGCTTTAGCCATGTTGCCACGTGTTATTTTATCTCACTTGATTTTATGAGGCTGTGAAAACGTCTCTTTTCCTTGCACGGCCTCCCAATGGCTTTTACTCATCTAGAAAATCGGATTTGATTATTATTTTTTTTTAAATACAAAGTGGCCAAATATGAAACTGTATTATATATAACAGCAATTTTCAGGAAAAATGGCAACTGGCTTTTTTCCTCTTTCTGAAGAAAAGTGTGAATACTGTAACCTTAAATGAAAAGTCTGAATTGTAGAGACTGCAGAAGAAATATACAAAATCTGAACGTTTTTACTGTTTTCAAGTGATTGCTTAATAAAACTCCTTGATTTTTGATTAGGTTGACTTTAAAACATCACTTTCAGTAAACAACGTTTCTCATAAGGTAAGAGCTCTTGAGACACCATCCATCAAAAGCTGTTTTTCCCCGTCAAAATTTCATACCTGATTGAAACAATGGTTATGTTTTTGCCAAATAACTCGCGTTAGTATGGAGATAGTTTGACAGAAACACTGAGCGTAAAAGCATCTACATGAAAGTATTGCCCAGTAAATGCTGCGTTTGTCTTTGTTGGAGTGGTGTGTAGTCATCTCTGAGATGACTGTGTTAGTGCTGTAACACTGCTGCTTGGGTCAGTCCTGGCTCAGATGAGAGGAGCTGCAGCTCAAGGGCTGCTCAGGTTTCAGGTTAGTGCAGACTGTTACTGTGTGGCCCCTGCCTGCCTGGGGTGGACGTGGCACAGCCTGCTTGGCGTCCCCATTGTCTTTGTTATTATTCTGCTTCAGGTCTGTGGTGTGGTAGCATGGTTCTACTTCCTAATCCTTGGAACTGAGTCTCAAAAGTAGTATTTCTTCATTTTCCTATATCTAAGCATTTGCAAAATTTAACCTATTTTTCCATTTGCTTGTTTCATGCTTGCAGATGCAAGCTACATTAAACTATAAATGAGCTCTGATTTCATTCAGACTCAAGTTCTGTCTTCTAACGACTACCTGAATGTAATGGGAAAAAGAATACACCAGTTAGTGTGTCTGAGCTGTCAAGGATAGCCCGTACCTCTGCAAATCTACATTTGGGTCTAACTGGATTAAATTACACACCAAGATAAGCCAAAAGTCCTGTCCCTTTATAAATGAATTTCTCTTGTTTTACCCAGAATCCCAATGCAACATTTCAGGTACTGTACAGGAAGCTGTATAGGCTGAACCCAAAGCGTGACATTTGTCGAGCAAGGCACAGCACTGCGCACAGCTTTTGTACCAAATGCCGTGGGAAGTCTCCTAGCCCAGTGTGCTGGTGCGAAGCCCTGCACTGCAGCTGCTCAGATGTTTACAGCAGTCACCTGGCACGCTCTCAGCTCTTGCATGCCAAGGTGGGAGAAGCAAGTTCAGCCTTCAAAATAATTCATCGTTTCTGACGAGAGTTGTTGGGTAGCATTGGCAGCATTAAGAAACTAGGATCTTTGAAGGGATTTTGTAAAGCAATATTATTCAGAAAGATTTTGCTCTTTCCGTGCTGGATCTTAGTGTTTGCTAAGAGCTTTTCGTAAATGAAACGAGAGGAAATTTCCTCATCAGAATAGCTTCTTTTTGAAGCTATAGGCAGAAGAAAATGAGACTTGCAGCCGTGAGAATAATGATAGCTATCCATGCCTAATAGAGTTTCTCTGTTAGGGATTATAAAAGTAAGGTATTATCTGGGAAAAGGTGTATTATTTGTCACAAATACTAGTAATGTAGTCTGATAGTCAAAGTAGCTGAAAATGGTTCACCCAACTGTTTTCATCTAAATGTTGATGTTGCAGTTAAGGTGAAAAACTCAAGGAAACAAGACTAAAAGTGTAGTTCTTTGTTTGTGAACTTAGAGTCTGCTCGTTGTGAGATGCTGCCCAGGAGGCCATTTCCAGTTCCCAACAACCCCAGTTCCTGTATCTGGATTTTCTTTGTAGCATTTCCTTGATTGGCCATTTTCAGTTGACGTGCTAATACCTTCAGCATCAGCCTTAGGATTCAACATTTTGCAACACAGATATCTGGGAATCATTCAAACCCAGCACTTCGTACCTGCTAATTGTTTATTGTTACTTGTCTCTGTCAAAATAGATGTTGTTTTTCTCATACATACTGAATTAAGCGAAGAAGGAATCGTTGTCAAACTTTCTATAGGCAATCTCTGAGGCAGGAAAGGCTGCTTAGTGTGGAGACTTGCAGTGCTTTATTTTCATGATGTTTCAGGTTCTAGTCACAGTGAACTGACTTCTTTCTCCTCCTGTTTGAATTGCACCTTGGAATATACACCAGGGTCTGCAGAAGGTGTAATGTAGCTTGTAGGTTAATTTAGACAGAAGAATAATATGCACTGTGGTCTGACAAAGACCAAGTCTTTTATAGTGAATAATTACAAAGCAGCTTAATAGGATTCTCAGACAGGATTCTTTCAGTAGTCTGTCCTTTTGATCATCCAGCATAGCTTTTTTTTTTTTCTTTTTCTTTTCAGTGAGCACAATATTTAAAATCTTTGTTGGAAATCCAAGAGAAAAGCGACTGGAAAGAATTCCCTAAAATGTCTCACTGTTCATTTATTTATGTCTTGGAAGATATATTTATCCTTTATTTTTTTTCTTCTACTCCTCTGTCAAAGTCTTGATCCGCCTATCTAGCATCAGGCTTCTTTGTAGAACTGAAAGTTTCCCTTTTTTTTATTTTTATTTTTTAAATTTGGTTGTTCCAGTAGAGCACAGATGTTTCAGTGGGTGGAAAGCGATGATGCATCCATAAAACAAAGAATGGTGTCGAAGATCCTGGCCAGTGGTTGAAATAGCGGACTCGCGCCAGTAGAGGATTTATGTAACTTCATCTCCTTTGTACTCAATCTTACTTCCTTTCTTTATGTTGTATGTAACTTATTTTATAAGCATTTTGACTTTTTTTTTTTTAATACTGATGTGTATTTTTAAGTGAATTTAACTGTAGAGAGTATTACCACTGGAATTATTTTATTTGACCAGCAGTTTGTGAAAATTAGAAAGCAATAGCAATGTCTGTCACCCAGCAAGAAATGGTTCTTATTCTGAGAAAAGAAAGCAACTCCTCAGTTTAACAGATAAGCGTTCATCCAGTCCTGCTTTTCAGGAACACCCAAAACTCCTCAAATTCTTCCATGTTTGGAATATGCAAAGAATGCAAGATTGAAGCTGGAGCTGGCAAATTCTCCCTCTTAATATCTTTGCTTCCATGTGTGTAGATTTACACAGGTCAGCTGAATTCTACTTTCTGTGACAGTCATTTGAATCCAGGTTAACTCCAGGACGATTATCAGAATTTGCACTAGTTTCCCTGAGGGAATAAATTGTTCAAATAATATTGCAGTCATAGAGTAATAAAATAAAAAAAATCTCAACAATGAGAAAACACCCAGCAAATAGGGTGTGAAGACTTACTATTACGGCATGCGTGGATTCAGAAGAATTTGTCACACAGAGATACCCCTGGTTTGATACCGCAGATTCTTGTGCCAAGTGTTCGTTTTAGTTTTTAGGTTTTTTATGGGTCCATTCCTGAAAATGTGAGGCTTCCCATTACGCATAACCTAGAGTTTAGCAAGCTGTAATTTTGCAAATGCTACATTTAATCTGCGTGGTTTTTCCTGCCAATTTTTCCTTCAGGCATTATGTGGTCTGACATGACTCCAGAAGAAAAATCAGGATTGTATTATTTTCAAAGAGTACATATCTTTTTTTTTTTTTTCCTCCACGAAGTTTGCCAGGCTAGTATTATTTCCCCCGTGTTATGTGAGCGCAATGAAATCCTCCACTACTGTAAAATACTGGAATCCTGTTGTGTAAGTGGTGAACTTTCTGCATTACACCTTGGAACTCAGAAAATCAAACCTCCACAGATATGGAAAAATGCATATTTTTAAGAAATGCTTCTGAGACGGGTTAATACTTACCCTGTGTTCCTAGAAACTGGGGAATTCTGCTGAATTTTCAAAAGTATTTTAAAGCAATTTCTTAAACCGCTCAGATCAACTTGTATTTGAATTTTTCTGTCTAATTCCGGAGCTTTTTATTGTATTCTGTCAATTTTAGAAGTCTTTATTAAGGAAGCGTCTGTCTAATTTTTTTTCTCACACTCTTTTCCAGGACCTTAGTGTTTTATGGTAAGGTTTTTCACAGCAGACACTTAGTGCTTCAGTATTCTTGCTTTAATAGTTACTGATGTAGGAAATGGTGATGTAGCCTTTAAGTCTGACGGCTTCCTCTTCTTCCTGCACTGTGTTTTAAAATGCGATCAGAACTTCGGTTTCATTTTGGTCATCTGTATTCCTTGAAAAACTCATCATTTTTTAGGTTGTAGGAATTTGGTAGGCTATAGAAATACAAAATACATCTGCATTTTTGTATTTGTTTGTTGCTAGTAGAAATGTGCATGGATGTACTCCAAACTAATGACTAAAATGAAGTCATGTATTTTGAGTTCTCTTTTTTGCAGTGGACGGAAATTTTACATACAACAACTATTCACGGTTGCTCATGGCTTTTCCCTTATGCATTAGCTATTGGGTTTTTTTAAATGTATTTGTTGTTGTTCACCTGTTTGTTTCTCACTTGTCTTTGTGATTCCATTCATTGTTGTACAAAAAAGCAGGGTTGACTCTCCCAGGGTCAAGGATTTACCAAACACTTAAATGTATCGTAGTGGGGTCTGCTATCGTGACTGCTAGAAGAACAATGTGAAATCAGCTGAATCCTCGTTAGCTGAAAATAGCAACTCTATGCTTTGAGAACACAGATCCATTTCAGTTGGACTTCTCCAGAAACATTCATTGATGAAGTCTGTTTCAGACAAGAGTTACACTGGAGCTGTAAAAGCAGTATAAGTGAAAGGCTCGTTGAATGACTTCTACCTGGTCAGTGGTGAAGTATTTGCAGTTACCTGTAAGGACTTAGCTTCCTTGACCTGTATTGAAGGTGTTTTCTCAGTTTTTGTGCAAGGGTGTGAGTTATGATGGAACAGCAGCAGTTTGCAATGCACAGCGAATGTGGAGCTAGTGTAACTCCAGCAGTACTTGGCAGTAGCCGTGTTTTTCTAGAAAAAAAAACTGCCTGTGGAGAATTCTTACATGACCTCCTGAGAGCACCTTCAATAGGAATTATCCTGTGGTCATATAAATAACAATTTTTAGTGGTTTTTCATTTTATATAAGGTGGTATAAAATCATTCTTCGTCCCACAGAATTTTGAATTTTTACTGTGGAATATGAAGAAGTCACTTACTGTGACCATAACTTAATGAGACAGCCTTTCTGAGGAACAACTGAACAGCGTTATTTCTCTGTTTTACTGTTGCGGGAGTAAGGCAGGCAGTGTAAATACTGTTGATGACCAAGGCAGAACTGTAGGTTAGGGATTTCCTAGTAATCAAGTTAAGTGCATTAGATTGCATTAAGTAGAAATAGAAAATGATTCAGTACCAATTTAAGCATATGCGAAGTCCCATGCTTCCCAGTACTTCACACTGATTAAAATCTAGCATGGTAGTAGCTTCACATGTTGTGTTTACACAGATTCTCTGAAGCATTAAAAAAGTTGGAGAATATTAATGGCTTTACATTGAAAACTCACTAACCGTTATCCTATTGATTTGGCTAAATAGAGTTTAGATTAACTCCTTGGGTCAGCGCCTCTCTTTTGTTACAGAAAGCCAAAATTATATTTGGCTCTGCTATAAAAGTTTGGGAATTCTGGCTGTACGATTGGGTGAAATGACATGGATGCCTGCCCACTGAAGCAAATCTGATCACACTACAGATATTGGGTTTTTTTTCGTAATGTAAGCCAGTATTTGGTGTCAAAATATTTATATTTACAGCAGTAAGATTATTTTTTCAATGTAATTTGGCAAAAATATGTGTTGTTAGTTCAAGAGTTCTGGAAAAGCTCCTTTAGAAACAAGTCTTGTTCTTTCTCAGAATGGTGTGGTTTGTAATTCATCTTGACCCAGTGTCTTGGGAGATTTTACTCCATCGATTACCACAGAGTCATTGTGAAAAGCATTTTTGCAGTATCACAACGTAGCCTGTTTCCAAATAAAACTAATCAGCTTCTGATGAATTTAGAATCTGACGAACAGACGGCTTAAAGTACAGTCCATGAAGCACATATGTTGCGAGAAAGCTATTTTGTCACAGGCACCTTTGAGTAAAATCCTTGGAACAACACCAGTTTCATTACAGCCTCTGTGGTTTTGTGTTAACTTACACCACTTAAATCTTTCTGTTGAACAGCAATCAATTGTAAAAGTAAAAATGCGTGCAGGTTGGATTAAATAGCAGTCTCTGAATTATAGAGCAATATGATTCACGTATTATCTGTTCTGTCCTGGAGAGTTTTTATACTTGGAAATGATACTGCTTAAACAAAGGTTAGTTTAAAATGAAAATAAATGAACTGAAAACCCATCTTTTTTCCTTTCTGTTCCATCTGTCCCAACCAGTTGCTACAATACTGCTACTAATAAGAAAAGCTGGAAAGGATTAATCTTTAAATATTTTCAGTTCATTAACATTAACTTGGAACTCCAGCGGCGAGGATCCCCAAATAAGGTTAGATGCAGCCATGCTCAGACAGGATCCCCACCTTTTAACTTAGAACTGAAGAATTCACCTGTAGCCCATCTTTTTTCCTTTCTTTGTGTTAATGAGTTACGTGCATGTTTTGAATCCATTTGCAGAAGAGCGCTAAGCAGAGCTTTCCAAATAATTTCACTGAAAGAAAGCAGGAGCCGACAGAACCTACATACAGAACATACAGTGTATTTCAGAGGTAGTGGCTCTGCATGTCTCATCTTTTTACGTTCTTTTCTTTGCAATTCCTCAGATCATAGATGAAGAAGAGACGCAGTTCATGAGCAACTGTCCCGTTGCAGTGACTGAGAGCACACCTAGGAGGAGGACACGCATCCAGGTGTTCTGGACGGCTCCTCCTGCTGGTACGGGCTGTGTCATCCTCAAGTAAGTGTTTTTATGTGTATGGAACTTAGCAGTCAAGTAATATTCAAGGTCAGGATGAACTGGGCTCTAACCAGCGGATCTAGCTGCACTGTCCCTGTTCATTGTAGCACAGTTGGACTGGATAGCCTTTAAGTGTCCCATCCAACTCAAATGATCCTGTGGTCCTGAAGGTCTTTTTCCAAACTAGATGATTCTGTTTATTGTACCTACAAATCTAAGACTGCTGTAAAGATTGCTTTAAGATCAAGATTGCATCCTTTTGGCTGAGATGCAATCAATGGAGCTCTGTGTAGAAGCTGTAAGTCACGTACTGCTACAGAAATTATTGGAGAAAGCTGCAAGGGGGTCTGTTGTTTCCAGAGAAACATTATGTTGTCTCTTAAGATTTTGCTTGTCGTATTTAATAGGGCAGTTTGGTCAAATATGTGTAGACAATTGGGATTTCTTCACTCGCTTTGAATTTCTGTTTGGAATAAGTAAGCCTTTGCAATTGCTAAGATGCGCCCTGCAGTAAAGCAAAGAATTTCTGAGCCTTATCAGTACCAGGAATATCTTCAGAGACACAAAACAGCTCTAGGCTTGTGAGGGGATGCTGTCACAATAGTCCTGCTGCTGGTAATTCAGGCCAGTTCAGAAAAAGGTGTTGTTAAAATTGCAGCCAGCTTTTGAACAGGTCAGCAAGCTGCTCTGCGAAGCTGCCCTTGGCACAAAGATACGAGGGTCAGCTGGCCCCTGGAGATTAGGCTCAGACCTTCAGCAGTGCGTGTCTACCTGCTGTAGTTTTAAGACCGCCTGTTTTAACATTCACTGGAATGAATGCACATACAGACTTCTTTAACCTCTGGACATGTGCGTGTCAGGCTAGCCAAAATGAGAGGCCTGCTGCTTGCTGGATGGCTGCACTGGTTGTCTGTTAAGGTTTGCATGCAGAAATTTTCAGCTACTTATCAGTAAGGCTCTTTGTTTTTCCACTCAGAACTGCCTCCCTCCTAGCTGCGGAACAAATATTGCTTGGGGCGTTTCTGCAGTAGCGTACGAAGGTGATGTTTTGTGCCTCCTTTCGAGCAGACGTGATTTAAACTTTAATCCTGAAATGACATGTAACAACTCAAGTTGGTGGATTTTTTTAATTACCATCCTAAATAGGATTATCATCTAAAAAACACCCAGCAAAAACACAACAAGACAACCAACCAAGCCCCGTACTTATCTCATGGAAGCTTAAATGTCAGAGACTGTAGCTCTCCGGGGGCTTGTCAGCAAAGGAATGCAGAAAAGTACCACCAACTATTGAAACTGTGATAAATGTTTCTTCTCCCTCCTCTGTGCTGGTCAAGCCTTGCAGGTTTTTCAACACACTTTCATTTTTACACTCAGTTTTGTACATTGTGGCAGAAAATTCAAGCAGCCAATCCAAAAAGTAGCAGTTGGAACTGCAGTCCTAATGTTGTATACACAGAAGTATGAAATTGTCACTGCCCTTAAGATTTTACAAATTAAATCAGCAGTACTCAGTCTTCACAGAATAATCTTCATCATCGGTGCCAATAAAATAATTGAAGTGCCAACTTAGATGACCTGACCAGCACCAGGTGCCACAATCTGTTTGGGTAGGTAAAAGAAATGTCTTATATGTTGAAATTAATGGAGGAAGGACACATTTTTAGCTTAGTGAGCACCACTTACAGTGTATCTCAGGTAGTCTGTACTGAAAAAAAGTGGAAAAAAAAAAAAGTTGCTTGGATGATTTTCAGTAAAAATATATGAAAAATACAGGCTTGCTCCCAGTATCTGGTTTGTTAACCTCAGAGGGGAAGCAACTTCTCTACTCCTGAAGGCATTCTGGAGAAGGAATGAAGCAGTCATGATTGTTGTCAGTTGTTGATTTCAGGAATTAGTAAGTGGGGTGCAATCATAGAAATCACTGACTGACGTGTTTTTGACGCTAACAACATTTATATTTTTTCTTTTGGGTGTAAAATTTTGAGCACATCTGACTTAAATGCAGTTAACCTTCTTTATGGTTATCTGTCACAAAATTCCATAGAAGAGCTGAATGTAGTTTTCATGAATATCTGGTTTAGTCCTTGGAGTCTATCTGATCATTTTTTGCTAGAATTCACAGAACAGCATGGGCATGTTGTGGAGCCTGTTCTGAATCACAGGGATATAATTCTCCCTTTTCATAGTATTGTGATCTAGGGACTTCGTTTAATGTAGGCAGAAGTTAAATGTTAATGATCCACCAAAAAATTATTACTGTTTTGATGCCAAGTATTGTTTGTTAGGCTTATTATGTGTATGATTAAGTACGGAATATTCCCAGAAGTCTTTTTCCAGACGGATATTGAGGTTTGGGAACATCCTTTCTCTTGGTTAGCAAGGATGGATGCCTTTTGAGGGAAATGCTGGATAGCCTGCATTTGGCTGGTAGTTATCTTAATGCTTTCTGGGCATGGTGCACTTGATCAATTTGGTTCACAAGCATAAAATGAAACGCAATAGGAGTAACCTGTAGTTCCTGTGTTCAGCAAGAGATAAGTCTTTTCGCATGAGCAAATCTGTGTATGATGCTGGCTTACCGGGTGACTGCAAAATATAAAGTTTAGGAGAGAGAACTAGCATATACTTAAATTTGGTTTATCGTCACTAATTTGCCTTCTAAAGCATGTTTTTCTAATGGTAGTACATAAATCACACGCACACACAAAGAGATGTATTAAGATATGTTGTCACGCAGTAATTGCTCAGTCAAGAGCAGTTAATCTCATCTTTGCATCCCTGCTACGTGGTGGCAGCGAACTAGCCTAAATGCTCTCATCCTTCCAGCCGCTTTATTGGAACTGTCAGTTTGTCAAGCATCCTTCTGGAATGCGATCACTGCACCTCTGTTTGTCCAAAGATTCCAGCATAGGTTTGAGCCTCACCGAAATCACAGGGCAGAAGACTTTGCTTAGCTGTTAGGCACTGCTCGGGAGAGGCACTCTCAAGCTTTAAGCTCTCTTTTCCCTTTCTTGATTACTACTAGGAATGCTGTCAAAATCAAATTGCACAAAGCAAGCCTACTCTTAAAATGATTTCTCTAGATGGATGAAAGAACCAGCATATCACTTTGGGGGTGGCCTTGGACACTGCACGTGATTTTAAGCACTGATTTTTAGCGTTGCCAAATGGGACTGGAATGCGTCATCAGCAGTCCAGTTGAGTAGTCAGCCTGGTGACAGCACTGGGGTATTGGACTAGAAGTTACAGCTGTCTGGAGCAAACTCATTACGGACACATGAATCAACAGAGTATCTCACTAGTGTCTTATGTAGCAATCAGAGTTCTTTTGATTACCTCAGCATCTGTTCTAGCTTTAGAAGTTGCATATTTCTTGCTTCGATGGTTAAACACCTCTATCTGGAACTATACAAGTTCTATAACAAGCCTAAGCCCTTGTGCTGTATGCAGCCTGCTGTAAAGAAACCAATTGTGTTGATAGTTGTGCAGTGGCAGAGCCTGGTGGTGTTCCTATCATAGCATAGAAGCAGATAAATTTTCAGAGGACTTGAACTCTGACTGTTTCTGTATTTAGTATTTGCTTTTCTTTTCAAAGCCTTTTTTTCCAACATGTAAATCATCATATCTAATTTATTCTTTCAGCAAAAGTAAAACAGAAATACGTTCACATTTTGTTTTTAAATTAGACAACTAGTAAGCAGAGGTTTTCATCCCTCAGATCAGTGCTTCTGTCCAGTTATGGCTTATTTTTTGTCATAGCTTGATGCTGTAATTTTTTTCGGAGCAGCGTTTTCACACATTTCAAAGTAAGAGAAGATGAATAATTTTCAGGCATCAGCTGTTTCAGTCTGCGACAAGAACAGCTAATGGAAATTTATCCAGTTTATCAAGGAAAATCTTAAATGCGGACTTCAGTAAGTAATATACACCACTGACAAAAAGGATGATAAATACACAAAATTCACTGGCTGTGATGCCATCACCTCTTTCAGCCTAATGCTTGCCCCAGATTTCTAGGCACAACTCAAGAGAAAGGGCCTCTGCCCATTGGGCTCTTACGTCCCTCAATGAGTGAGTAAAGGTTGGGCCACATAATTAATGGACGAAGCAGAGCAAAATAGTTGTCTGCAAGTGCTTGTAGAATTCTGTGATATAAAGCGAAGGGAAGAACATTTTGTAAATATTTTGTTACACATTAAAATTTCATGGTACAGAGAATCTTGTTAATATCCACGTTGATTAAATCTGTCAGTTGCTGTAGGTCTCAAGAACGGAGTACTGCTACATGGTAATTATCTTTCCTCCTGCAGCAACGGATGGTTTTCACTAAATCTGAGGTCAATGGTTAATGTAATAAATATTGGCAGCATGCAGATAAGTTGTATTCCATTGCCATTTAGGAAAGAAAAAGCGTTTTTCTGATTGACTCACACAATAATCAACTTCTCAGGTAATGGATGTGATTTGTATAGTAAATTTAACAGAAATTCTTGCTTACTTACTGATAATATAAACTTATTTCTGCCTAGGCAATCATCAGATTAAAATCTGCAGCCTATAAGTATTGCTTATTAACACTGCTACTTGTAAAAATCCATTGTATTTGTCATAATCTCTCTTCTGTTCATTTCTGGAAATGTTTTCTGAACCATGTCCAGGCGAATATCTTACAATTTTTGAGGAAATATGACTTGGTTAAGTTAGTTTCAATTTGTTTTTCATCATATGAAGTTTTCTTTGTCTTTAGTTGTGCTGGTAATTGGTGGCATTCGGTATCATTAACAGAATAATTTCAAATAACTGCAGTCTTCCGAATAAAACTGCAATAGATTCAGTGTATCTGTGTACGCATTGACAAAATATTTCAGATAGCTGTGATGTTGTAGCAAAGCTCTCGTGCTTCAGCACAATTGCTTGGGTCGGCTCCTTGCTTGTAATACTTCACTTCCTGCCTCACGTGTATCTGCTAGCAGCTGTCTCACACAGGCAGTGATCGTTCTGGAAATGGCCCTGGGTCAGAATTCAGTTGCATTTCCTCAGTTGTTGCTGTATAGGGGGCTTATTTGCAGAGGCCGTTGTGAAGCTTGTAAGGTTGTGACTGTTAGTTCTTGCATCCACAGAGCGGTTCAGTGGGTTAGCAGCTGGCTTCAGTGCAGCTGGGTGCTGGTGGAGAAAGTATATCCCCTTGCTATTAGGTGCAGAATTAAAGGTCTTTTAAGGGCTTTCTCTTTCAACTGGGCTATATGAGCGATGGGACATCCTGCAACCACAAATCCATAGTTGTTGCTTTGGTTACGTAGTTTATTTTCCCAGCTTTCAGTGCAGATGTTGCTACGTCCAGCTGATGAAGGCGCTTGCAATAGTATCATGCTGGACTTGGAGCTGGCGTTGTACAGAGGTGCCTGGCTGCTTTTGTGCTGCCCAGACTTTTGTGTTGTGAGAGGTCTCAGAGGACCCAGTGGGGATGCTTTGAAGTACATAACCCTGCACCTTCAAAATGCGAAGGTAGTTTTTGTCCTTGAGTGTCGTGGTGCATTCTATTGCAAATGCTCGACTTCCTCTAAATGAGGGTCTCTGCTTGTGGTACCCAGGTGTGAGCATTGTAGCCCTGCAGATACCTCATATGACTTCACATAGTCATAAGGCACTGTCATGATGTTGTGGCCTTTTTATTTTTTTAAGAGGAGCGCTTACTTGTGTGCATCTCATCCACTAGAACCCCTTCATCCTGATATCAAGTGCTTCTGTCTCTCTGACGCTTTCCTTCCTGTCTTTGTGCGAATAATTACTCTTATCTAAAACCAGGTCTTTGCATTTAGCATTATTTAATTACTGCTTTTTCAGAATTACTCAGATTTATGAACTGCTTTGCATTTTAATCAGCTGCAGCTTGATGCTGTCTGCAGCCAGATGGAACTCTATTCCACCATTCATATTATCAAATGAAAATAATGATATATGCACAACAGCACTGACCTTGAAACTCGTAAGGTCTAAGCTTGTAAAAATAAATTCATACGTTTACGTATTTGAACATAGTCTAAAAATTCATGCTGTCTAAATCTGATGTAATTGATATGTATCTTTCATAACATCTTGGGGAGTCTGCTAGCTTGATGTGTCCATATGTACAAAGATCTAGAAAGATGTATGAGAAATCAAGACAATGTTTTTATTCAGGAGTGTTACATCATGGACGAAATTGGTGCTGAAGAAGAATAAGTGTTATATCTATTATATCTATCTCCGTATCTTGAGGTTGAGATGCACAAGGATATCACAAGCATGCAGGGGAGCTCTTGAAAGTATCTTGCACTGCGATTTGATTTGGTCTGAATTTTTTTTCCAGTAAGTAGGGAGATAAAGCAGGAAATTCAGAGTTCTTTCTGGCTCAGTCTCTAATATTCTGTGTCTTCGTAATTTTTAAGTAGTGGGAGGAACTTTTTTTAGTTTCCACTATTTTCTTCTTGTTTGCTGCTGGTAAATTAAAGTCATTGTTAATTTAGGAACCTGGCAGCTGCAGATCATTTGCCATTCTGCAGCAGCTGTCAGTAGTACTCTGGTTTATTTTACAAACAGATGTTTAATTTGACTTCAATATCGCTGTCAATTTTTTTAGGGGAGACAAAGAGAGGAAGGAATAGAAATAATCGTAGTCATAATAATAGTCATAATTTGATTTCCTTTCAAAACGTAGAATAGAAGCTCTGTTGAAGATATCAGAAGTGTTTTTACAAATTTTGATGGAATGTTTTAAATCTGTTTTTTATTATGTGAACTGCGATTAAGCTTTCTCAATGCATAAGTCATGTTAAAGAAATGGTTTGTTTATAATGCCAGAAGCTGGAGGCATTATGTTCAGTAGTCTACTTCACAATGAATGGAACACCATTTTAAAAGCACGCTTTTTATTTATGGATTGAAATGTTGCATTGCTTCTACTATTTACAGGGAACCAGGTGGGTTTGTTTGTTTGTTTTCATAAAACTAGAGGCCACTGAGGCCCATCTCATGCAAGCACAACACTGGGAGTGTTTTCATTTCGTGTCATGGAAAGCGAAGGACAAGTTGGGTCCAGCGATGAGGAAATTAGATGATGGAAAGGCTAAGTACCGTGCAGTCCTTTTTAAATTTCCTTAACATTTTTCTTCAAATTTTATTTACATTTTCTTTTCTCCAGTGATTTTGTCCAGCGTGTGCCTATTGTGGAAAAAATGTAACGTTTGATGTAATGTGAAATAGAAAACCTGGGTGAGAGCCTCCCTTGTTCAAAATGTCTGCAGGCCCAGGAAAGAGCGTTAAATAAATTAACAGCATAATGGTTTTAATCCCACAACCCTTCAGCATTTCTTAGGTGTTAATAAACCTGGGGTAAATTAGTCATGAAAATGGCACATGCTGCTGGTCATTTGCTCCTCTTTTAATGTATTTTATGACTGTGTTTTTGTGAGAGCGTGTAAGTAAACGTTCTTAAACGTAAGTATATGGGGTGTGATAATGTAATATGAAAATCTCTGTTAGCAAAATTGTTTCAGCATTCTGGGTCTGATGTTTGCTGAACTGTCTGCGTGCCCATGATAAAATACTGCAGTTTGGTGTAGTTCATTTAGCAGTTAAAACTTGAAGCTCAATGATAACATTCATGTGAAAGGCAAATATCTGAGTTAACAGTGTCAGATTCTGCCATCCTTATTATATTGCAAAGTGTTTAACTTCTCATGGATTTAAAAGTAATAAATGAGGACTCACCAAGAGTAAGGTATTGTATAAACGAGGGTCTCAGAGCCTGGACATAGAGTTTATCTTGACTGTTTTTCACATATGAAGCACCGCAGCATCAATTCTGATCGGTTTTCTTAAAGAAGCAGCTGCATTTATTGTAATTCCTCTGAAATGATAAAAGGAGGGAGCCACCTAGAAAAGAAATTGCTTTTTGTGTAAATGGACTGTTGGATTGATTCCTGTCTTTCCACTCACCTGGTCTGGCAGTCTTTGGAAGGGATTTGTGAGAGGATTTAAATATCAAATTCACCCAATAGGTGGGTGAACCATTCCTTTTTCTCCTTTGCTGTAATTAGGTACTCGCTTTTTCTCTTTTCTGCTTCATTAGGCATGCATTAGGTATCTCTGCTATCCCAACTGTAGTGATCTGAATGCTTTCTGTGCTGCTTCCCCACAGACATGGATTTGTTTGCTGCTCTAGCAGAATGTGGTGTAAAGACTTACAGTGCACCACAAAGCATGTTTGTCTTCGTTGATGGTTTCTGGGTTTTCTTTTGCTGCAGAAATGGCAGACTTGGGGACGTAAGGTCCTGTGTCTAAGAAGGAATCATCTCTCTTGGAGGGGAGTGAACTCAGCACTTGTTTGCTGTGCAGTGTATGCTGCCTGGTGATACCTTGAATGATCTCTGACAAGCGAAGTCCTGAGGATGACCTACTGTAGTGGTTATTCCCATACATTTCTTTCCAAAGGTTCAATATACGCTTGTTCTGCAAGTGGAGGGAGGCAGGGTGGAGAACATCTCTCCTATGCTGCAATTGCCTTGCGGTTGTTTGTTGAAATAAATTGAGTGCTGCTCCACAAGTAATGCCTCTTGTTTTGTGATGTTGGTCCATGACATCAGAGGTGGATGATGATGGGATGGCAGTACAGGTTGAACCTTCCCATCAGCCTACTGTTGCATTTTGTTGCTGTGTGACAGTTGGCAGCAGAGCCTGACAAAATGGAGTCAGACATGGAAGTGTGGATGAAGCAGAAGGATGGTGCTGAATTCCTGCATGTGCAAAAAATTTGCACTCGTCATTCGTTGACGTTTGCTGAATGTTTGTAGAGGCCAACCAGTGGATGTGAACATGGCGAGGTGGTGGGTGGTGCATTTCAGCAGTGCTGCTTGGGACACTGGGTCCACCACCATTGGTGCAGATTGTTAGGAGTGCAGCATGCAGGCTTTTGTTCATCACTGGTCGAAATGCATAGCTAGTGGTGGTGACTACATTGAAGAAAGTGTTTTGCAGCTGAGAATTTGCTCTATTGAATAGTGCTGTTGTGTTCTTCGTATCTGTTGTACTTTCCATGGAACTGAACAGGAGGCATTACTTTTGGAGCAACCTGTGTTTATGATGAGGCAAACTTATATATGAAGTAGAAAAATGCCTTGCACTGCAGAGGTGCCACTGTTTCATGAAAGTTGATGAAGAAATTCTTTGGTTACTTCAGATGAATTGTCTGTTAGTATTCCTTACCTAGTTTTTGTGAATAAATCATAGCCGAAGCACAGCTTTCAGTACAGTGAAGGAACACACGTAGCTCTTTGTTCTTGTCAGTTTTATAGTAGCAATCTATGTTCCTGCCACCCATAGCTCTACTTACAAGGTGCTGGAAATGTTTAGGCCAGTAAATAAAGTCAGACTCATGAAGAGGAGGCAAATTGCAGATATACTCACATAAGTGTTTTCTTCATTTACTGGATCAGGAAAACACTCAGCAGTAATAAAGTTAGGAGTGATATCCTTATAATTTTCTAGTTTTCAGAGGCTACTTGGAAGGAATTAAGGCCGTGCTTCTCATCTAATTAAGTGAAATTGATTTTGATAGAATTAAGATCAGTTCTCAACAGAAGGTTGGCTCACAATTGCCAGCAAAGTAAGGTTGCAGCACACACCTAGATTTTCAGGACAGGCTTGGCGTCAGTGCATCTCAACTGTGTGTTTTCAAAGTGTGGTTTTTCTGTCTCCTTTTCTTTTTAAATGTATGTTAGAAGCAAATGACTGTCAATTATTAAAAAGAAAAATTAATAAAAAAAAATGACGCACACATGCACACATAAACCTACAAAAAGAGAAATCCAAGCCCACAAAAATCTGAGATTGAAGATCAGATTTATTGTTTGCTGTGCTTCAGTTTTCAAATCTACGCACGCTGTTGCAAAAGTTTAAGTTGCACTGCTTGGATACCGATCTCAAAACCATTGAGTTTACTTATTTCTCATACACGCATCTGAAGGAGCACCTCCATTTGTGTGTTCTTTGCTTGATCTGCTCTATCCCAGGTCTGCTTCCCCTTCAGCTGCTGATTCTGCCTTATCACCCTTTTCAGCCTTGCTGCTTGTGCTCCTTTGAGATTTCGTGTGTCTTGTTCACCACTGATCTCCATGGTAATTCCCCTGCTTTTAAATTTCCCTTGTGCCAGGTCCTTTGTCAAAATGAGCTCTTTTTCCCAGCCTCTTATCCCCTCCTACCTGGTCAGGTGTCCAGCATCCTATACCCTTCGTACAATAATCTGCATCAAGTGAAATCACAGCCAGTTTTGAGTGTTCAAATTTCAGGGATTATTGCTGTCCCTGCTGAGCTGACCTGCTTTTGAGGTGTTCTTTCCCTCTTGTCCCATTCAAATTCAAGGCATGCGTGCCCTTTAACACCACTGCCATCCATACACTGAAATTTCGTTAGCGAGCCAAACACAATTTGGGCTGTAATTTTCTGCTGAAATCCTATAAAATCTTCCTCAGTCCTGTGCGTAGCGTTGTTGTAAATGACTTGAGTATTGACCTTCTGCTCTCATATTGATTAGAGCGCAGTTAAAGAGATGAGATTACCTAAGGTTTCTGAGGTTGATATGTGGTTTGCTAATACCTGTAGAGCAGAAGGAATGTTGGGAGCTCCGTGTCTCCTGTCAGTGATTCTTCTAGAGTAAACTTTGGAAGAGGCAACAGAAAAACAATCGGTGTGAAAGTTTGGATTTGTATTGTCCAAATAGTTGCTGAGTATTCCCAACTGTAAGCTGAGTAATGCAGCTCTGCTATTGATATATTTATGTATTTATAAATAACTTGGACTAGCTTGTTCTTTGGGAGTACTGTAGAAAAGCTGCTACTCGTGCAGCAGCTAATCAGACGTGAGAAGGATGTGTTGAATTTGGCACGCTTGGAACCGAATTAGGGAGAAACGATTGCCTCTGTATGGGCTCCCTGCTGTTGCATTCTCCAACGATTTATGTACCAACATTTAGCAACAGTATTTGCTACAAATCCTTACTCCAGCTATTTTACAAGGAAGGAGACTTGATTAGGATATCACTCGATACACTGTTCTTGTCCCTACCAGCAAATGGTTTAGTCACTGCAATGTATCTTTGGTGTATTCCTGGTGGAGACTCTTCTAAAAGCATGGCTGGAGAACTGACAGCTCTTATACTTTGTTACTATCTTCTCATTTACTTCTTTCCTGAGAAATTCCATTTCTCATTTCAGTTCATGTTATTCAGTTCATTTCTCATTTACTTCTTTCCTCTGAGAATATTGAAGGTTTAGAACAATTTTTCTAAAGCCTTGAGATTTTTTTTTCAGTCTTTGTTAACTGGGCACTTGTGGGTGTGTTTAATTTTTACTTATTTTGCTTTGTTACTGCAATACTAAAAGCCAGAATAATAACAAAAACAAAATAAAATATTTAATCCCCCAACCTGGAGTGGGCAAAGGGAGAGATCCAAAGGGAAATATGTGTAGGAGTGTTCTGACGGGTTACGTGTGCATGTTGTACTGTGCTATTAGTGACAGAACAACAGAGGTCAAGCAGTAATGGTGAAAAATTTTCTGAAGCGAGGACTGGTGAGGAGTTTAAAACACAGCAGTTTTGCAGTAGTTCATTTGCATTAACATCATAATGTAGTTGTCTTCTGCTGTGTCCTCTCATGGTAGGTGGAACAAGCTGCCAGCCCTGAAAGTGGGAATGCGATTTCCTTTGCTCTCCTTGCTTCTCTTCAATGTCCAGAGGAATTAAGTCTCTGAGTTCCCTGTGCAGGTTGGATGAGCGTTATACAGGTCACACGGACTTCTAGAGCAAAAGTAAAACCATGCTTGGCATGGGTTGTACATGTCCTAGTATCATTTTGGTGTTAGGATTGGTTAGTTAACACACAAGTGCTGCGCGTCAGAGCTTACTGCGAGAGAGCTTAGTGAATGTAGCTGTCAGGTAGAGCAGCACTAGGCTCCTAGCTTGATAGGAACCGTACTGCTACTTTTGGCGTGTTGCTTCTATCTGCTGTACAGGATTAGCACTTAGAATTACAGGATAAACATATCCTCCAACTAACCAGTCCTATCCAGTGCTATCTGACTTGTCTTTGTGGTGCAATTCACAGTGCTTGCTTTTGAAGTTCAAGGTGATGCTTGCTACAAGAACTTTGTGAATAGCAAAATATGAGGTGAAGATACAGGCCACAAATAGCAATGGGTTTTAAGGAAGATGAAGCTTACTCAGAAGACCAGGGCAAACTCATTCTGTCATCTTTTGGTATTTTCTTTTTCTTTTTTTTTTAAAAAAAACAAACAAACAAACAAAAAACCTTGCAAGTAAGTGGTGTAGCACGCATGTCAGAAATGATTTTGTCACTATGACTTTTTATTCTGAAGATTTGAGATTCAGTATTTATATCCTGTGAGTATTCAAGAAGAATGGAGAGATTTTCTGAGAACAAATACAGCATGGCAGCATACACAGCTGTGTTTTCCCTTGAAGTTTTTTGTTGCATTTTGTATGATGTCCTGATCAGTCCTGCAGCCAGTGAGCTCCCATGTGCTCACCATGGTGTACCTGAGTGTGACATGAAGGACAAAGGAAAGGGTTGTGAGCCTAGAATATGTTTGTAGGGTGAGTTTAGAGTGCTTGGTTCCTGCTGTGTAGTTCTGTTCAAATCTTTTTTCTGGTAGTGTGACTGAAATGTTTAAAAATAAAGCTGAAGAGGGACATTCTCATGTCTGTGTATTCACTGAATTTGGTTTTTGTTTTAGAAGTAAGCAGCTTTTGTTGTTCTATCAGCTGACTGATCTACTGGAGAAAAGACAGTCATCATATGCAGAATTGTAAATGCGGGGAAAGTGAGATGCTTGGCATTAATGTTACTGTGTTTATCTAAAAGCAAATACCAGGTCTGGTTGGTTTGCTCAAACTGTATTAAAAGCATCCAGTTTAAAAAACAAACATTAAAAAAAAAAAAAAAAAAAAACAAAAACCACCCACACCTGTAGTAACTCCTAAGTTTTCAAAATTAAGTAAATATTAACCTAAATAAACCTAGAAATAATAGTGCTGACCCTTGTCAGTGATGATCAATGACAAAGATAGTTTCTGGTGTAGGTGCAGCTTTTTCTCTGGTGAGACTGAACATTTTTTTGCAGCCTCATTAAACATCTTGTAAAGTACAATTTATGGTTCTTTGTTAAAGTATGTAAAATACAGTTCTTGGCTTTCTGAGCTGGGAAAGAACTTAAAGTGATGTAAAGAATGGAATAATTGAAGAAAATAGCTTTGGTGGCTGGAAGGGGAAGACGAAGTGAATTCATAAATAATATTGAGCAGACAGAGTTTCTTGTCTGCAGTCTAGGATTTCATTATTATTTTCCAATATCAGTGGGTTTTCCTAGTACTTCTTTTTTCTTCATCTACCCAACTTGTTTCTCCATTAAGTTGGCTAAGATGTATTCTTCCCTGCTATCACCCACTCTGGAGCGCTGATTTTACTCACAGCCGTGGTCTGCAACCTCTGGCAACACAAGAATGTCACCAGTGGTTCTCCTCCCATGTGTGAAAATCAAAAATGTTACCCCGTATTAGAAACTGCTGTATTTGGAGCTGTGATAATGCAGAGCCAATAAAAAACAAACCAAAACAAAAAACCCCACACCCACAAAAGTAGTGTGGATGTTTACTTTTGGGGAAAAAAAAGACAAAACACTTGGGAGGGGAACTGTGCTTTGTTAGAGGTGAGGGAATGTCTTGGGCATCACACTACTTCCTCACTGGCTAGGCTCTACATATTCCATGTGTTTCACTGTATCTTGTAAGGAAGCATATGGTTTGTAAGAACTGCAGTGGAGATGGAAAAAGTGGGAACTTGTGTATATTCACCAGCTCTGGCAAAATCTGTTTTTCTGTTTTACTAAAACGTATCTCTAATATTGTGCTTAATGCTTTTGCTCCAAGTTTAAAAATGTCATAGGAATAATTCTTGTAGATCCCTTCTTGCTTCCTTTGTCACATCATTGCACCCACAGAGACACTTTAAAGTAAGATCATTTCTGCTCATGCTGTGATTTGACAAAAGGAGTAAGGATGATGATCTAAAGCTCTGCCTATGGGAAAAAAAAATAAAAAAAAAAATTGGTATGAGTTGCAACAAGGCTGCTTTGAATGTTTATGGTTCATGATATTCTGTGTTTGTTAATGCCCCAAATGCAATTTACGTGGCTTTATAGAGCCTTTCCCAGCAGGGTGGCACAGTTGCAGAGCTGTGCTGGAGAGGGCCTTCATTCCAGGGAATTCTCTAAGGGTGAGTCTCATCCTCCTTGTGCTGAGACGTGTTCTGAATAAGACAGAAAAAGCCTGGCCTACTTGTATCCAATCTGTCAGTGTTACGAAGTCATATTGCCAAAACAAATATTGCAAACTGCCAGATATTCCTTGATTTTGCTGAGAGAACTCCACAGCGTAGAAAAAGAGTAATATTTGTTTTTGAAATAAAAATAGGTGTTGCTGGATGAAAATAAAAGGAAATGATTTACTTACTACACATATGATTTTTCTCATGCGATGCAAAAGCTTTAGCAATTACTGGAAAGCATCGTTTGAGGACGGTGAGAGCTAGAGAAGATTTCGGAGACGTATTTGTTTACTTTCTCATTCGGTGGTACTCTGATGTGTTGGAGGAAGAGCTGCTTTCCCTTTTCCCATTTTACAGAGATGATTTTGCTGATAGTCACGGAGATAAATGCCTCAATTAAAAGTCCCCTTAAATCTGCCAACGTTTGGGGAAAAACGATCATATTTCCCCTTCCAAAAAAGGTCAGACAGCACAGGATGATAGAAATACCAGCACTGATTTGCACAGACTAAGCAGATGTGTATCTTGTGTAAATTCTTACGAGCTTTCTTGCTTCTTTGTAAAAGCCAGCCATTCCATTTTGAAGCAGTTGACAGTCTCCAAATTCCATCTTTAGTCAAAATCAGAACTTTCATTGAGGAATAAAAGTTATGTCAAAATAATAATAAATAGTAAGATAAAAATAGCAATTAAAAAGCAGGCAAATATGCTGTTCAGATCATTTGATCAGTCTCCAGTCTCAAAATTGATTATTAAAACAGTGAATATTTCAAAGGTGATTTAATACTGTTTCCATCTGAGTATATGTAATGTTGTGTGGCTGCTTTGGGTATTCATGCAGCCATCTAATATACCAGTCCTTTTTCAGCTGAAGTTGGCAACAGAACTCCCACTGGCTTAATTTGGATTATCAGCTCCATATAAATTCAAACCCAGCTGAAGAGACAGCAACTCAAAAAGTTGAGCAGCTTTTGTTGTTAGAAAAGGAACCGTTCCCATGATGTTTCACACTGATGAGCTAATTGCAGCAAAATGAATAAAATAAGTCATCTTCAGGCTTCAAACAATTTCCATTTTATTTCTAAAATAGCTTTATGAAGTAAAATACTCAATGTTTTTGATCTGCAGATCTGGGTGCTCTTCACCAGAAAGCTGATTTCTTGTTTGTTTAGCTTTTAAGTATGGGTGCTTTTAGACGGTAAGCTTTGAAAAGCTTGTTCTTTGAAATTATATTTAAGGCATGGAATCGTAGCGTAATTTAGAAATTCATTTAGTCCACCACGTGCTTGAAGTGGGTGCTGTTACATCAAGTTGAGGAATGAACCTGGCTGGACTTCTCGAGTGCAAGTATACCTTAACATCTCACATTGGGTCTTTCATCATCCAGCGCCCTTAAATCCTTCTCCTCAGGGTTGTTCTCAAGCCATTCTCCACCTAGCCTGTATTTCTGCTTGAGATTGCCCCAACCCAGGTTCAGGACCTTGCATTTGGCCTTGTTGAACTTCGTGATGTTGGCATGGGTCCACCTTCCAAGCCTGTCCAGGTCCCTCTGGATGGCACCCCTTCCTTCTTACATGTTAGCTACTTACAACACCACTTAGCTTGGTGTTGTCCGCAACCTTTCTGAGGATGCACCTGATCCCACTGTCCATGTCTCCTACAAAGATACTAGGTCCCAGCAGTGATCCCTGAGGAATGCCACCCATCACTGGTTTCCACTTGGATGCTGAGCTGTTGACCTCAACTTTGAGTGTGACTATCCAGCTAATTTCTTTTACAGCAAGTTGTCCATCCATCATATCCATTTTTGTCTAATTTGTCGACTGGGATGTTGCTTAGGACAGTGTCAAATGCTTTGCACAAGACAAGATCAATGAAGCCAGTTGCTCCTCCTTTATCCATTGGTGCTATAGCTCCCTCATAAAAGGACACCACATTTGTCAGATACAATTTACCCTTGGTGAAGCTGTGTTGGTTACCACCAATCACCTCATCTTTATTTTCCATCTGCCTTAGTAGGGTCTTCAGGAGGATCTGCTCCATTCTTCTTTTCACACTGCTTTTTTCAGAGCCTTGGTTGTTGCCTGTGTAGTCCTTTACTGCATCTGCCTTTATGAGATGCCAATTTATTAAGGAAAAACAATCTGTAGTTTGCTGTACCCCTCCCAACTTGATCTAGCTTTAGGAGGTTTGCAAAGGTCAGTTATCATACTGGGTGGGTTATGTGTGAAATGAAGTATTCCATCCTGTCCTGCTCTGAACTTGTGTCTTGGAAAGAAAAGCACGGTAAAACTGCATCGAGTTTTTGATAACTTGTGGGGTTGGACGCTGTCAAAGAAAGCAGACTTAACTTCAGCAACACTTCTAAGCATACACAGTGATTTTTCTTCTTACTTCAGTTGTTAGAAGTGAAAAATAACTCTCGAGAGATCACGGTGACTGTAAAGCTGAGGTAAGACAAGAGTCTGACTCTTACTGTTTAGAATTTCATGTCCCTGACTGGACCTTCTTATTAACTGCTTGCCGTTGTGCTGGAGCAAGAGCTGCTGTGTTAAAGTCATGATAATGGTATTCAAGGGTTGGTATAAAGGGCTCCCATACTACTAAACAAAGAGGAGATACCAGCTCAGGTTCTCCTGAGGAAACTCCGTGTGAAGAACGTTCATGAATTTAACCCAATTGTAACTATTTTCTAACAGGAAAACCACAAAGTTTACATGTAAATTAAATTTTATAGTTATAAGATGGCATAAGAACCTAATTAAATTTGAGTAGGGCTGGAAGGGGGTCACTTGAGCTGTTCCAACTGACATTATGACATTTGCTCTGTGTTGGACGCTGGTCTCCAAGAAGAACATAGTATTTTACTGCTTTGAAGATACTTGACAGAAGATTCTGCTTATGATATCTCAGATGGGATATTTTAAAAAATTAATGTGTACAATTCCATCTTTTTTTTTAATTTTAAAAAGTTGCACGTGAATTGTTTTTCCCTGTACTATTTTCTGATTCAACAGTTCCCCTTACCTGCCTTCAAACTGAGGCTTATGAAGCTGCATTTTGTTTGAACTATATATCTTAATTAAGCATTCTAGATTGAATTAAAGTGCCCTTTCTCTTGGAACCTTTGAATTACTCTTGAAGACTTCAGCTTATGCTAGCTCTGGTCTTAACCTTATGGTTTGAGTTGGAAGGGGCCTTGAAGGCCATTCATTTTCAACCCCCTTGTCACCCACAGGTTGCACAGAGCCTCCAGAGATGGAGTAAAAAACTGTATTAAAATTATATTTGCACTGAATTTCTGTAGCATATCAGAAGTATTTATTTGTTCAGAATGCATTGGAATTGCCTACAGACTGCTGCTTAACTTAGCCGTGCGATTTTCTGAAACCGATTGTAATTTCAGTACTTTCATATAAGATTTGATTTATTGAGTATTCAGTTGACCATCACGCATTTTGAAAGCACAGATCCTCAGCACGTAACTGTGATCATTTCTGTAAAGATAACAACAACCTAAGTCTCTGCAAAATGTAATGCAATTCGAATGCAAGTTGATAAAAATAAAAAAAAAATCCCCAAATCCTAGCTTTGTTACTACATGTGTTGTCAGAATAAGAAAGTACGCCTAGGTTTTAGCAGCCCAGTTCTGTCCGTTTGCTACTTTATCACGCACTTTCTTCTTGCTTTAAGCAATAAATGTATTTCAATCGTTTTTTCTTTGTAGAGCCAGTATTGTGCAGAAGCGCATTATTTATTTTCAAGACGAGGGCTCTCTCACCAAAAGAATCTGTGAACAAGGTAAGGTGATCTCCTTGTTGTGTTCTGCTGAGTTCTCCTAATTGTTATATCCAGTTACAATTCTGATCCCTTGAATGGTTTCATACGGATTGAAATTTAGGATCTCTTATTTCAGTGATGTTCTGCCTACCTGTGCAGGGAGCTGCTCTGGCAGGGGTTGGATGCTCTCTGGAGCTCCCTTCCAGCCCCTATGATTCTGTCATTCTGTGATTCCTTACATTGCATACCGTTTCTTATACAGTCTTTCTTGCTTCCACCTAAATGTGACACTTACTCCTTTTTCCCTTGTGTGAAACCTGTTGCTTGGGCTATTTTAAACCTTTCCTAGAATTAATTATAGCAGAGAGATTTAAAATTCACACGAGAAACAAAGGAGAACTGCAATTGTCGTTTGATAAGTTGACTTTTATTTCTGCATATGCAAATTCCTCCTTCCCAGAAAGGTCATGCAAGTGAAGTTAGTTCACATAACCACAGTCTCCTGACTCTCCTTCTGCGTTTTGTAATTATTTTCATTCTTTCTTCTTTTGAACCAGGGTTGTCATGGCAATGTTTGCGTATTTTGGAGGAAATTCTGTGAAGTACATCAGGCCATTAAACTCCCTCTGAAAACTGAGGGGAATTGTATGTTGGATTTCTTCAGGGGCTTTGTGGAATTCTCTATCAATTCTTAAAAATATAATCTGTTACAAAAGCAAATATGGAAAGTGACCTTTAGATTCTGTAATCTGCTGGCAGATTGTGTTGCTTCTGTTAGTAAACATAAGTATCCTTCGTATGGGAATGTGTGCAGATATTGGGGAGATATGTTCACCTTCAAACAGATATCCCATCTTTGCAGGAGGAGGTGTGCTGGTGAGGCCTGGGTAGCAACTAGGGCCTGCTCCCTTGATACTGACGTGCACATACTCTTCTGATTTAAATTCCAGATCATACAGCTTAATTCTTTCCAGGAGAAACTTCCCACATTTCCTTGAAAAGTAATAACTTCGTGCAGAAGTGCAGAGTTGATGGTTATGGGGCAGTTCTTATTTCTTCTCTTTGCAAGTTAGGAATGGTTTTTCTTCAGTTTTGTACTGAGGAGAAAAGAATAAAATGCCATTTTTAAAAAATACCTGGCACACTGTCCTTCATTTTTAGTGAACTGAATGTGTGCCAGTGAAGGATTCAGTTGTAGTTCATAATGTGGAATCCCTGACTGTCACTAGGAAACCTCTTTGTCAGTGTTTTGAGCCATTTCAAATATGGAAATACGTAAGCTAGGCTTTTCAAAAACACTGCAGTTTGGTGGCAAACCTGATGTAAAAAGCCACCAGAATAAACAATATGGTGGTTATTTCGGAAAAGAAGGGAGAAAAGGCAGGATTCTTGGATAGTGGATAAATCAGTCATAATGATTTCAGTTAATGAAAGCCAGGTTGTGTCAAAATTGTACTTCTAAACTTCTGTATT
Organism: Tetrao urogallus; assembly: GCF_951394365.1. Lineage (NCBI taxonomy): Eukaryota > Metazoa > Chordata > Aves > Galliformes > Phasianidae > Tetrao > Tetrao urogallus. Next base: position 3,086,151 of record NC_136819.1, read on the forward strand.
TTTGAGTAACAGCTTCATGTTTGGAGAATTTTAGTTGTCTGTGGTGAGTTCTGATAGCAGAAAGCGTTTGCACATCACCAACTACTCAATCTAGTTGAAGTGTTAAATCTTATCTGCTTAAAATATTAAGGACAGCCAGAAAACTTCAGCTTTCTTCTTCAGTACCACTTTTGCTTTAGTCTAGATAAGGCGTTAGATAAGAAGAAAGCTATTGGCAAATTGGGGAATTTATTTGTTGAGCTCTGTCCTAAAGACACTGAGTGAGGGAAAGGACAGAAACACATTGTCCTAGTAACGAAAGATTTATGTTGCGGTTACGGGCAAAGCTGTTCTGCAGTCAGTGTATATATTTTCCGGAATAGGTGGAAACGGGCGATTCTGTTGGGGAAAAAAAAAACTTAAGAAACTTCAGAAAGGCTTCATTCACACAAGAGGCAATTTGGTTAAGTCCTGAAACTCTTTTTAAAGATAATAAAATGACTTGTTACTGCTGCTCAATTATTTTCCTGAGTGTGTCCTAATTAACTAAAATAGAGTGCTGAAGATATGGATTAGCGTTAAATTGTTTGGTTAAGGTTTGGGCTTTGGTTTTGGATTTCACATCTGATAGCCTTGTCTAATCTGTATATTTCAGTACTCAACTTGTTTTAAGCTCAAGCTCTTCATGATTTTGACCCGTGCTGCTATAAATAAAGTCTTTTTGAGGGACAGAAAGAATAGTCAAACTAATCGTAACATGTGATATTTGTGTCCCTGTATTCTCCTCACCATCGTGTGTGCAGGAAGATGTTGTTCAGCATTTATTGCACTGCTGAAGGATCCTTGAGAAAGACAGCAGCAGGATTGCAGCACCACAGCAAAGCCACTGATGCAGCCCGCTGTCTATTCCATGTCTCTTGTTAAAAAAAACACTAGAGAATAGTCAAAAGAGCAACTGGGTTTTCGTTGGCAGCACTGGTTGGGTCTCAGCTGCATCATTCAACATCGCAGGATGTTTCTCAGAGCAGGGAATGATTTGTGAGCAGGAAATGTGTGCATGCAAAAACTCAGGGGTTTTCTGCGCATGCAAAAGTACAACTGAGGCATTAGCATGGGGCTTTAGCAGCTGATTATTGCATCCCACTGAAGAACTTACATAGCCTGGCTATCCATTAAGTTCCAGTCTATCGTATTTTTTAGATCTGCTGAGGTTTTCACCAAATTAAATAAGAACCAAAAATGAACCTGTTTTCAATCTGAAAACAACTGAAACTGTAAACGTGCCTTTGTGTTTGCAGTGAGTCATTACATCCACCCATGAATCCAAACCAATCACTTCAGGATTCTACTTTTGTGAAGCCTAACGTTAAAAACTAATGAACACGAGTAAATGTAATTCAGATGTATTTGCTGGAGTACTTATTGTGTCAACTTTGCTGTCGTCTGTTGCTGTTGAGTTGTAACCCTTCTCAGTATGTGCCTTCATTCCTGTTTTTTCAGATTCAGCCTCAGAAGGTGTGACCGACAAACCAATTTTAGATTGCTGTGCCTGTGGAACTGCCAAATACAGGCTAACGTTTTATGGAAATTGGTCAGAAAAAACACATCCCAAAGACTTTCCACGTGAGTATCATCCTTTTTTTTTCTTAATATTCTTGTTCTACACAAACATGGTGTAGGTATTTGGAGATTGCTGTGATGTTACTTGGTAAACACCCCACTAGGGTCAGTAATGACAAATATGCAGTACTGCTTATGTTCAGTATTGAAAATCTACGGATGCTATAAATTACAAATAAATTCTAGAGATTTGCCTGATGTTTTGAGGTGTAAAGATGTTTCCTTATATAGAGATTACCTTTTTTTTTTTTTTTTTGCCTCTTCTCTTACTGAACGCTTAGCCTGGATTATCATGTACAGCCAGGAAATGGAATTTAATGCAAAACACAACCTAAAATGCAGGACACACTAAAATTTACAACCGTGTTTACAACCGTGCTAATCTAGCCAAAACTCAGTATTGTGTCCTTTCACAACCTCGGAAAGATTCTAGTTAATTCACTGAGCCCTGCGTCTTGCTGCCAAGGAGGCTGGTTAGACATTCGGACATTAGCGTACTCTCAATGTTGCAATGAATTATACAGCTGAAATACATATTCTGAGCTTTATCTCTCCAATCCTGTCGACGGGATCAGGATTTTTACTGTAATAATCCAAATAACTGTAAATAGTGAAGTTACAAAGAAGTGTATTATTTGTTTATTCTTTCATTACTTATTCCGCAGCTTGTAGCAGTAGATGCTAGGATATGATTTGAGAACGTGAGTCACATTTATTGGTCTTTAAACTTCGTTAGGTTGTCTGTGGCTGACGTTTGTTGTTTGGTCTTTTTATGTCGTTTTTCTAAATTTATTACTTTCTGCCAGAGTACCACCATATAAATCAAATGTGGTTTGTGTATCAGTTCATAGTTCTGATAGTCTAAGCAATATTGCTCACATTGATTATTTAGAACATCTGAAGTTGAACAGTACCATTGTTCAAAAGCTGTCTGTCAGCATAATGCACAGGAGATGAAATAAGCCAAAGTGAGTAATTGTAGAAGTGCTTCTCCAGGCTATTGCACGATTTATGTATCTGCTGAGTGTCACACTTCATATGCAATGTTAGTAGGGATTTAGGTAGCGGTTGGAAATAGGAAACATGAAATTACTGTGACTTTGTGTTGCAGTGGATGGAAAAATGCCCTGATGGGCTGGCTGATGGGTCTGGCTCAAGGCGTTACGGTCAGTGGGGCTCCATCTAAGCTGCCAATCAGTCACTGCTGGGGTTCTGCAGGGCTCTGTTTTGGGGATACTTCTCTTTAATGTTTTTATCAATGACTCGGGTGTGGGAATTGAAGGTATGTTAAATAAATCTGTAGATATCTCTAAAGTGGAAGGAGTTGTCGATTCCCACAGGGGCAGGGAGACCATAGCGAGAGATCTTGACAAATTGAGGTCTGAGCAATCACCAAGCACACGGAATTTAATTCTACACCTGGGATGGGACAGCCCTGGCTCTGTGTGCAAATGATCTGGGGATTCTGGTCAATGACAATTTGAATCTGAGCAGCAGCGTGCCCTGGGGGGCATCAGGCCCAGTGCTGCTGCTGGGGAGGGGAGGGATTGTCCCGCTCTGCTCTGCACTGTGCAGCCTCATCTCCAGCACCGGATGCACGTGTGGCATCACAATATAAAAAAAGACATAAAACTACGTGAGAGCATCCAAAGGGAGGCTACCAAGATGGTAAAGGGTCTGGAAGGAAAGACATTTGAGGAATGGCTGAGGGGAGAAAGGCATTGTGGCGTCCTACAGCTCGTCACAGAGAGCAGAGGCACAGCACTGAGCTTGGCTTTCTGGTGACAGTGGCAGGAGCCAGGGGGATCGGTGTGGAGCTGTGGCAAGTGGGGGTAGAGGAAGGTTCTGAGCCACGAAAGGTTGGGCCCCAGAACAGATTGCTGCTGGCTCTGGGCCTGCCCCTGAGCCACCTGAGTTCAAGAAGCGTTTGGATACCGCTCTCAGACGTGGGGTCTGGGGTCTGGGTGGTCCTGTGTGGAGCCGGGGGTTGGACTTGATGGTCCTTGTGGGTCCATTCCAACTCAGGGTATTCTATGGTTCTGTGAAAAAAACAACCACCACATAATGTAGTGGGATTAGTCCGAGTAAAAACAGCTGATGAGACTTTGCACTGAAATTCCCAAAAGGTGGTAAGATCTTTTATCCAGATGTAGCAATATAACAAATGAAAAGCAATCATTAACGTTCTTTGAAAATTTGAATTTGTGCAGTAGTAACGTTGAAGTACTATTGGTGATGGATTGTAGTAAATCCTTTATTTGCAAAGTTGTTATGCTATGAGGAGGGGTTGGAACTAGATGATCTTCAAGGTCCCGTGCAACCCAAGCTGTACCACGAATCTAAAAAATACCTGCTTTGTTTTTATGCCAACAGTGAGGCTGAAATAGAAAGCCAATCATGGAAGTTTTATTTCCTTTCTTTAAATCAACTTCTGAGTCATTTTAAATATCACCAATAATATGTATTGTGTTGCTTTTCTCCTAAGAGAATATTTTGTTTACTATCAAACAAACTGTTTCTGAAGGTACTGTGCAAAACTGTTAATCCTAGAAGACTCTTGTGTGTTTTCACAGATTCCATGAATTAGGAATAATTTATTATACCGGTACAACTAAAACACCTCTGCTCTATGACATTATACAAAGCATAGAGTGTACTTAGGAGTCATTAGGTTCTACAAAGTATTGCTCAGAAGGAAATCACTGCAAACTACTGCAGCACGGTTTTATAATCACAGAGTGACTTGGGTTGGAAGGGATGTTAAGGGTCGTCTGGTCCTAACAGTCTGGTTCTGAGTGTGCCAGCCATCAAGTGGGTGGAAAGAAAGCCTGTAGGAAAGTTTCTGGAAGTAGTTCTTAAAAACCTTTGCTTTCGTGGAACTGGGAGAGACTGAACATTTTTTATTAAACTGATAAACTGAGGCTTATAGAAAATCAAGCATGCTTTGCAAGTGATTTTTGCACATGGTTATGGCTTCTGATATTAAAACTAGTGGCAGTTGAATTTCACTTCATTTTAAATCTGGCTCAGTGGGAACTATCAAATTTCCTATAATGTTTTTCTGATCAGATTGATTTGTATTTACACAAACCCTGAGCTTAAAAGCACTTGTCTCTGGTTATTGTCCATATAAGATAACAAACATATATGTTCTTCATTATGATTTCATCTGCACGATGTATCAGAGAATACATACACATGCATATATTCTTGTTAACTGAGGAATTACACAAAAATGAAGTGAAATAACACCATTGCTAAGCTGTCTGCGTTCTGCTTGCTGTCTCAGCAATCGGATTGTGACAGACTGGTGGTTCAGAATAGCTGTGGCCTGACATGCATCTGATTATTTTATGTTTTGAAGTTTCACTTGTGTTTAGAGAAGTTTAGCAAGTGATTGAGTAGTCTATTCTCACAAAAACAGGACTTTCAAAGTGAAGAGTGAAACATTTGCAGATGTCTCACGGATTTCATGAAAAATGTTTTGGGAAAATGTAGCGTATGCTTTGAATAGATCTTTGAGGCAAGTCCATGGACCAGCTGCATTATGCAGAGAGCCAGCAGCTTTTTAGGAAGGGGTGCTGGGTGCGAGAGGCTTGGCTCTGGTTGCAAAGACACTGAACTCTTACTCCATTTAGGACAGGACGGGGGGAAAAAGCTGTGGAGCACATGGGGCAATTAGTTCTACTGAAGACCGAAAGGCTCTCTGGTTCTTTTCTGCATTTTTCTTTTTTGGGGAGTATATGGAACCACCTTTCAGTAAGTTTCAGTGTCACTCGGTGCGTGTCTGTAGCAGTGAGATGCTTTGGACCTGCGTGTTAGGAAAAAACAATGAGCAGTCCTTCACTGAAGCTGAATGGCAGTTTCTCTCTGCAGTTTGGAAGGGCTCTGCTTGAGGAGCAATTACTAGATGATGCGTTCACAAAGCAGCAACACAGCCTCTTACTGGGGAAAGTGGTGTAGTGGGGTTTAGTTTCTCTTCTTCTCCATTTAGGGCACAATTGCTGATTAGCTTTATTGGTCTCTCAACGCGCCAAGCCCGCTATAATTCAGAGCTCAGTGAGTTTATTTATGTCCAAGGAGAAAAGCAGATGCTTTGTTCTCTGTGCTGCTGGATCACCTTCCCTCATCCATTCTGCTTTTTGCTACGCGTTTCTCCCTTGATTCCCTACCGTTGTTTTTCTTTCTTTTCCTAACCCATTTTCTATTCTGCTGTGATTATGTTCCTGCATCTGACTTTATCTATTCAATTCTCTACACTGTCTTTATCAATTTCATTGTCCCACTTTTCACATTTTAAATTTGCATTCCTTTTGTTTACTTTATTATTCATTTTTCATTCATTTATTCTAGTTTTCAGCTGTTTTTATCTCTCCTCTCTCCATTTTGCATTGCAAAGAAAAATGTTAAATATTGTCTCATTCTGTCATTCTCCCTGATCTCCTATGGTCTTTGCACTGCTACCAGACTGTCTGCTTATGTGAGGAGTTCATTTTCTCATCCTTTTCCTTTAACCTGATATCTTTGCAGAGTGCTATTTGATGCTTAATGAATTCATTTTTATTTCCAGTACTGTGGGACTTCTGAGACTCCTTTCTGCGACTCCTTTCTGCTCTAATATCTTTTCAATTCCATCAGACTTTTCTAACATTTTATCTTCTTAAACTTTAACATTTTTTCTTTTCCTGCATAACAAGACAAGAAACCAGAGCAGGAATCCATTTGCCTGTCTCTGCATTGGGGAAAATGGGGCAAGTAAATCAAGCAGCCATAGAAGCACCAAAATGTGCTCCTTCGCTTCCTTCCTCAGTTAGTGGGAACCACTATGAGTGGTTCAGGAGAAAATAAAAGGCAGCACCATGTATGTATGGTGTGAATATGCAGTAACAGAAAAAAAACAGCTACATTGGTGTTCATAAGATCAATTCAATATCTGTATTTCAAAAGTTTCTTGGAAGGAAAGCTGAGCACGATTTGCCAATAGGAAACAGACTTTGCTTTTTTTTTTTTTTTTAGCCAGGAAGCTGCTTGCGCAGTGCAGGGAGGTTTGTAACTCTAAGCCTTCTGTATCTCTTCCTGATAATGATTTGGCACAAGGATATAAACAAAAAGCTGAAATGCTCAGTGATTATATAGTCACAGTTGTATCTAGCCTCTAGCCTTTTCTGGTGCTCTGCTGTCACCAGCCAAACACAAATCTAGTGGGCTGTTGCAAGAAACTAGTATCTATTCACAAGGAAATGACTTGCTGAAATCTTTGACTCCTTGCAAGTTTTATCCTTATGAGCACTTCACGTGAAGGCCTAAAATTAAAAGATTTTTAAACATCCCGAGGAAGCTCAAATGAAGACAAATTACACTAAGCCTGTACTAAATTTCTTAGGAGATGCTTGATCAGCTGTCCTGCCTTTCTTTTCGTTTCTGTCTTTGTTATATCCAATAATCACTAACACATGGTATTGTATTCTTGTAGTTGACTATTAAGGCACTCTAAAGATAAGGTGCACTGAGGTAGTAAGAAATGACAGCATGTAGCACACACTGAAGTTTGGTACCAGTGAGGACCAGGGACTTGAAGCCCTTCACTTTAATAAAAGATTAGGAATTAGAGTTTGAGCCTCTTTTGAGGGTAGCAGGTATTAATGTTAGAAGAATGAATGAATATGTTACTGCTGTTTTAATTCCCCTTTTTTTTTTTTTCTTTCCTTTCTTCCTGCAAGGGCGCACCAACCACTGGTCTGCGATCATTGGCAGTTCTCACTCCAAGAACTACATCCTCTGGGAGTACGGAGGGTATGCGAGTGAAGGCGTCAAGCAGGTTGCAGAGCTGGGATCCCCAGTCAAGATGGAAGAAGAAATTCGACAACAAGTAAGTGTGATTTAAGGTATACTTTACAAAGAATGCATCCCGCTTTGGATTCAGTTAAGCAGATGAAGCAAGCTGTCTGTCTCTAAAGACTCATTCTTACTCTGAAATTTTTTTTTGGTCTGTGAAAGGGCAAATAAGTTGTAGTGTTGTGTACTTAGAGATTACATTACATACATTAGAAATATGTGAGTAAATGCTTTTTTTTCTTAATCGTGAAAGCACACAGTTTGTTAAAGGGAAAACTTGAAAATGGCAAGCAGCATGCCATTTTTCTTTTTGAAGTGGTGAACTTTGGTGTATAATGTGTTTTAATATTAATAGGTTGGGTTTTTTTCTTCTGGTACATATCTTATTTGCAGTTAGCTGCAGATTCATCCAAGTTAGCAATGCTCTTACAGGAGAGTAAGGTAATTTTTGTTGCTGAGTAGGAAGACTTTACATAATTGCACTAATAAAACTTGATGAAACAGGTTTATGGTTAAGGGCAAAAGAGCCTTTACAGTATATCATCCTACAGGGAATTGACTTAGCTGAGCAGAAGTCAATCTTTCAAATTGTTTATAGATGATTTTCATTTTGTTACATGAAGTAGAAAGCGACCAAATAAAGTATGCTGGGGTATGGTGATGATTGTTATTAGAATGTCTGCCTCCATGAAATTCAAGGGCTCACTAGAAGCTCATCGATGAGAGAGAAGATGTAGATATTAGCACATATAATAAAGCTACATGTATAATTTGGTATGAAACTATGCAGGGCAGTACAGGTGTGTACAACGTGTATCGCTGTGACTGCGCCACATGGGAGAGAAAGAAGAAATTCTCCCAACTTATGACGTTGTACGGACGAGACAGGTGCCAAGTGGAAACAGCATTCAGTAAGGGAAGTTAAGGCTGAAAAATGAAGGCAGATCTGACTTGCTAGAGTCCCTTTTTCTCAGTCCTTTCCTGAATCAGGTGGCACAACAAGTACACTGTTGTTTTGACATTTTGTGGGACTGCTTTGCAATCTTTAGTGTGCTGCGAGGCAAGATTTAGTCTTCAATTGAAATGTACTGTTTTAATTGTAGTTCTTGGTCTCTTTCTGCTTCTGCCTAACTTATTGAGAATTAAAGGTTTTAAAATGGCTGAAGTTTTAAAGAAATTATGTATTTGTTTTTCAGTGATTCAGCACTCTTTTTAAGGGTACAAATTTCACCAAAATCAAAATAAATACTATGAGATTGGAAAACAGTACTTCACGCTTCAATGATGATAAAAAAAATTATCTTAAGAACAAAGGCTTGTTATCTTTGTACTAAAAAACAGAGCACTTGTTTGTACAGTCTTCACAAACATAGTGAGAGTTTGGTGCCCGTGATTGTAACCGTGTGAAAGTCTGGCTTGCTCCAGAAACAAAGGGGGAGGAGGGAAAAGCATAGGATGAAGTCAGGTAGAGATGTAACTGTGGAAGTTATGCTGAGCAGTGGGGGAAGAGATGGGGAATTTGAGGGTAAGATGGAAAAGATGAACATGGTGACTCATTCTGCTTTCCAGAAACTGTGCTCTCTGTTTTTCCGCACCATGCATTTCCAAAAGAAGAGAGGGACTTGCGCACTGGCTTTGGTTCAGAGGTGGTTGTGACTGTCAGAGAACATAGCGTAGCTCACTGGCTGCAAACATGGCCGGGGTGGATGGGAATTTGGTCGTCCTGGTCTAGTGGAAGTTGTCGTTGCCTATGGAAGGGAGATGGAACTGGATGATCTTTGTTGTTCCTTAGAACCCAAACCATTCTGTAGTTCTCTGAATCTTACGGCTGCTGAGGTCGCACATGGAATCAGTGAATGCTACAGTTCCTTTGAGGGTCAGGCTTACCTGCTTGTGTCCAACCTGCAGCAATTCTTGTTTCCCTTGTTAGAACTTACTGTGCGCCAGTTCAGCCACTGAGCTGTCGTTACGACTGGATATTGCTAGAACAGTGCAGCTTCTCTATGTACACTGTAACATTTTCATTTGACCTTTGGTTTGTTTTCGATATGCTTAAGCTCAACTAATATTTTTGAGAAGTACTGAGGTAAAGTTCTGCTACCTGACAACAGAGCTAGTAATGTGAAGAGCTGTTTTGTTGGTGTTCGTTGAGGCTTTGGCTTCTTTTACTGTAATTTTTTCATTCCAATATCTTCTACTTGCTTTGAAATTCGTAATGTCATTTCTTTCCCCACACTTCCCAAGCAACCTCCATATTTATTTCCCACTTCACCTGGGGCTCAGAACCCTGTTGCACCTGCAGCGTTTGCTGTGCGGTCTTTTAGGTGAATACACAGGAAAGTACTTACAGAACTTAACACTCTGTGAGGTTTTATTGAGACTCAAAAAATCTGATTGTTTTGATGACGTTATTACTAAGAAGTTACAAAAAAACTTTTTGTTAATGAAGCTGCTTTCTGTAGATGGTGCTTTGTTAAGAAGTGCCCTAACAGTTGTATAATTAACAAAAGATTCTCAAGCGTGAGCGCCTCTGTTCTCTGTGTGATGGACTGCTGAATCATTGTCAGCTTTTCTCCCTGAATTGTGCCTTGAATGCTCTGATTTGTGTTGTTACTGTAAAGAGACTCTGATATTGTTGAATGGGTAGTCATGGGTGCTGCAAACTTGTTTGATAGTTTATAGTTTACTTGCTTTATAGCTTATTTCTCTGGGATAAATTGAAAGAACTACTCAACCTTTGTGGTAAAAGTTTTTGTTTCAGATTGGAAGGAAAAAACAGAGCAGATAAAAGTATTTCTACTAACAGTCTGTCAAGTGATTGATGTGTACAATAGAGTAATTGGTGCATTATGCTCCAGGGATCGTTCATGAGCAAACAAGGGATGAAAAACAATGGTGTGCACAAAAGAACATTCACCAACCTCTTGTGTCTCTGAAATACGTTCATTATTTCACTTCTCAATGTTTTAGTTTTCAGAAGGTCTGATTTGTCCAAGATCTATCAGTTGAAAAACTGCTCGGTTAGAAACAAATACAAAATTTGATAAGAGGAGTCTTGCATCTGTATTCCGATTGCTTTGGTTAAAGAAAATAATAACATTGATTAAAACATGTAGGTACAAAATAGATTGAAGCGCAATGCGCAATATTATTATCATTGACAGATGCACCAAGATGAGAATAAGGTGAGAACAGTGACAGGCTTATTCCCCTTAGTTTCAGTGTCTCAAGGGAGATCTTGTTTGGTTTTGCTTAATTGTTTGAGGAAGAATAATTTAGGAAAAATGTGAAGTCATTTTTAAAACATGTTGGTGGTAAACGAGGATAAAAGATATTCTGGACCTTGCCATTGTCTTCAGGAAAGGCAACTGGTGCTCTCTGCTTATTGCCTGCTGGCACAGAGCTGGCATTCCCGACAGGTTTGGTTTAATGCTCTGTGCAATGTCAGCAGGTGGGATGACTTCTTCTGTTGTCTTTAGTGGCTATAGATTAGAGCTGACTGCCTCCAGAACTCTAGAAGAGCAAGTTAGATGTTTGTAGATATTGTTATATGTTATGATGAATGTGAAGACAATTTCCTAATAGAAGATGACGCCTGAAATGGCATCCTGAGCTTTCTATAGAAGAAAAAAGAAGAAAAAAAAATAGGAAATTTGGATCGATCCCTATTTATGTATTTTATTTTGAGAACCAGAGTTTTAGTATTTCAGTTGAGTAGCTACCATGTCATTACTGGCATTGTAATGCAGCACTGCATTTGTCCGTGTAAAAATGCGGTCATTAGGTTTTTCTATCTCAGCCTAGTAAAACACCTGAATTGAAAATAGGACTCTTTAATATATTGTTTGCACCATTGCATTACTTGGCGAACTGTTAATGAAGTATTACCGATTACTGAAGCAGGCTCAAAATTTTAATTTTGTGGGGATTTTTTTACTTATCTGTTATTGTATACTAATAGAACTTAAAATTGTCCTACCAACCAGGGAGGTTCAGTTGAGTGCTTGATAGAGCAGCTAAAAATTGAACACTTGAGCTCTGGAGAGAGGATACCACTAATTATGGTTGAGAATAAGGCTGCTTTGCACTTGAAGGTTGTGATTGCTGCAGAAATCTCAGGCTGAGCTCATTTAAAGCAGCTGAAAATTGGTGCAAATATGATGGCTTGGCCTTCATGGTACACAGTATCTGAGATTCTTTTGCCTTGTGCTACTTCTGAGTTTTCTGTGGCTGCTGTTATTCATGGAAGCAATAGGAAATGGTCTGGCTGGGATGTCTCTGCCTACCCAAACTACCTCGAATGGCGTCACCCTGTGGGTCAGCCCCTCCATCTCATTCCGAGGGCAGAGATTTGACTTCCCAGCTGCTTTTCAGAGGTTTGCTTAGGAAATAGTAGTATTACCATAAAGTCTAATGTAAAAATTACACTGCTGTATTTTTTTTAGTTGTCCAAAACTCCTTTGTTTCTCTGCAAAGGCCATAAAAACTTCTCTGTGCTTTGGACTCTGTCAAATACTGAGGTAGTAAAGCCCCGTCTGAGCGGAATTTCTACATTAGTTACAGCCTGGCTGCATGTTTTTAATGCTGTATTTAATTCTAGATAGATTGAGCTGCTTGATTATAAATTTGTGTCTAAACTTCTGTTTGCTCTCAGATTCCTCTACTGCTCTGTGCTGCACATCTGTCAAAAATTACAGTTCTTTTTCTTGTCTTTTGAAACTGCTAATAGTAGATTTTCCATCCTTTCTTCTCGGAAAATATGTCTTGTTTATAATTTCAACCCCTTTTGCATTTTGGTAATTAGAAAATTTGAAATGCCTTGTAATCCTAAATTTCATGACTTATTTCTGCCAAAAAAAGAAATTGTTGTGTGTTATTATTGTGAAGGGAAGTCATCTACCAGAAAATAACTCATACAGTGGGGTTTAGAGCACTTCTTCTAAGTTGAACTACATATTCTAATCAGTTTCCAAAAGGAGTTCATTGGGATGATTGCCAGTTTGTGCTGATTTCTTTGAAACAAGAAAACAAACAAAGCAATTCATCACAACTGCGTTCTTTTTCAGTACTTGCTGATAATAACTTTTCTTTTCTGCTAAGAAACAAAGCTGGTATTGAATGCCAGGCCATTTCTCTCGTCACAGCCAAATAAACGTGATGCCAACACGTGTTAAAATACAGCATTTGTTTCAAAAACACATACTTCTAAAAAGTGCCTTTTTTATCTGAGGACTATTAAAATATTTAACAAACAATCAAAACCTTATTTTTCTTTTATCTGAGTAGTGATTTGTGAGGTCTTCACCCTCCAGAAGGAAAGCAGAAAAGAGAAAATCAACTTTTTTTCTGAACATGTGTTCTTTTGAAGGCACTGTAGAAAATACAGAATTTAATTCATCTTGCCCGTAGGTTTGTATAAACAAAACAGGCCCTGGGTGTTCCCATCAGAAAGCTGTTTTTTAATTGGAGTTATGTTGTAAAAACTTTGGTTGTGTAACTGTTTGGCAATCATGATAATTGTGTTTTAGCTTTAAAACTAACTAAACATGTGAATGAGATATCAAAAGAAAGACTCAGCATCGGTGGTTAAAAAAAAAGCATCTTTTTTATTAAAAGTCAGAAAAAAGTATTGTTTTTTGGTGAAAATATCCCTGTATGTAGTAGGAAACATTTCTCAAAGAAATGGGTTCTGAATAATACAAAGCACCTTGATTTAGTCTAAGAGCCATTAAAGTTGCTGTTGCAAAACTAAGCTTTGATAAATAAACATTAGAATCACAGCATGGCCTGGGTTGCAAAGGAGCACAGTGCTCATCCAGCTCCAACCCCCTGCTGTGTGCAGGTCGCCAACCAGCAGCCCAGGCTGCCCAGAGCCACATCCAGCCTGGCCCTGAATGCCTGCAGGGATGGGGCATCCACAGCCTCCTTGGGCAACCTGTTCCAGTGCCTCACCACCCTCTGGCTGAAAAACTTCGTCCTCATATCCAACCTAAACCTGTCTCAGTTTAAAGCCATTCCCCCTTGTCCTATCACTATCTACCCTCATAAACAGCCGTTCCTCCTCCTGTTTATATGTTCACTTCAAGTATTGGAAGGCCACCATGAGATACCCCCAGAGCCTTCATCATCAGGTGATGTTCATCCTTAGGTGACGTATTACTTCCTGGGACAAAACCTGAAAGATTTGGCACACTTTTAGTAGTTCATGCAGTCAGCCAATAAAGATGCATAGACAAATATGTGTTCATTTGAGTTCTCTACAAATATTGTTGTGCTGTGGGCAATCTCTTAAATATTAGAGCACAGCCAGGCTGTGTGAGGTTCATCTGCTCAGGGGTTTGTGAGACCTGGCAGGCACTGAATGTGATTTCTGCAAACTGTCCTATGATTCTGGTTATCTGCCTGGTTTACAACACCAAACAAAACACCATTTTAAAATGTTGAGCTTTGGGTCAAAGCTTGAGCAAGTTAGTAGCTTTGGTTAATGGTGTCATTTCATGATGTCTAGTTGATTTTAGCAAGAGTTAGTGACTGAGGAAAAAAAAAAAAAAGGAAATGCTGCAAAATGACTGGAAACAGGCTCTGTCAGTGGAGCTGTGACACACTGTGGTTGCCATTGCCCAGGCTTTGTGGTGTGCCTTTAATCCACTCCTACTTGTACTAGGGGTGTGCAGGATCAGGCCAGATGCTTTGTGTCTCCTGCCTGTGAAAATAATGGGACAGAACTTTTGCACTCATGTGACCTGGGATTTGTAGAGCACTCTGTCGTTGTGCTGGGTGGTGTTCAGGCATTTCCTTTGCAGAACTCATTGTTCATAACCGAGCGTGACCGTACTGCAAAGCAGGCACGTGCATCGTGCTCTCAGGGGCTCTGAGTGCTGAGGCGCCTTGCTCTACTAAAATCTCTTCAGCTTCTTACATTGGAAAATGCTTCTGGATGTTGCAGCGCTGAACAGACTCCTGCTGGGAAGCTGTTTTCATGGGGAACAATGGCAAATTGGCTTGAGCGTGGTGCAGGTAGTCTGCCACAGCATCTAAGGTCCTTCTGCCTCCCCGTGCTGAGCACCTTGCCAGTGTTCTGGCTGCATGCCCACCTCTGGCAGACTCAGAAACAGGCGATTTCCCCCAGGTGAAACATTTCCTCCAGGCCAATGTTTCCATTCTTAGAGATAAATAATTTTAAAGCATTTGCTGTTCTATCAGTGCTGCAGCTTTTTGGGCTGGCGGGCTGCTGCTGGCCTCATTATCTTCCTCAGAGGCTGCTGACAAGGAGCCTTGACTGTGCTGGTGACAGTCGAGTGATGTGACATGGAGAAAAAAAGTCTTTCTTTAGCATTGTTTTATATTTTTCTGCTCCTAAATAGCATTTATTATTTGATGATAAAACTGAAGGCTGCGAGCTCTCATCTAGCTTCATGAATTCCAGAGGTTTCACACCTCTGTATGAGGTTGTACGAAACTTGGAAGTTTTCCTCTCCGAATAATTACCTGGTTATTGATAGGAAACAATTTGCATAACTAAAAAAGGAATTAATATTTTAACAGTTCAACAGTTAGGTTTTCTTTTGATTTGCCTTAAGTTGCCTTGCTGCCTGTTCTCCAGTTACCACATTCGTAAAGCCGAATGAGAAGAAACGTTTCAGTAAAATCCAATAATCAGGTTCTCTTTGAATTAAAAGCAGTCAAACCAGATAGAGATTTTTTTTGTTTTGTTTTTTAAGCAGGAGAGACTGATTGAGAGGGGGGAAAAAAATGAACTCACAGTCTGGTGTTTCCTCAGTGAATTCTGCTAAATCATGCAGAAGGAGAAGCAACGCATTCCTACCGTTCTAATGTCTGTGGTAGTTGAAAGGCCCATCAGCGCTTAAAAAGTTTTTCTCTACCTCTTTGATAACTGACTGGATTGCAGTGAAGCAGTTCTAGAGGAGGGAAGTAGCTGTTTCTGCTTCTGATAAATCCATTCCCTTGGCCAGTGTGCAATAATTGTAGCTCAAATACAGACGTAAATGTCACCAGAAAACATCTTCTGTTCAAGACGGGATGATTGGATTGCTAGATATTATTTGCTAATTTTAAAGCCCTTTAAAATATCTTGCCTTTTCATTTCCTGAGTTAGGATTTATCTTACTGTTCCGCTGTCATAAAATTCTCACTGTCCTGTGGCAGATTCACCCAGTGGGAAGCTGCAATTAAATGACTTTCAGGTTATTTTCTTTCAGTCTGCCACTGTAGCAGTATTAAAGCCTGAATATGTTTGATGCGTTGATTCTTCCTGTACTGCTCATGCTGAAGGGCGAACACCATCCAGGCTTTGGCAGCCAGAGCTGGAGTTACTGCTTACCACTGCTCTGATTTGGCGTGCAGCTCCAGATGCTAACAAGGCACAAGGCACGTGTGTGGTGAATGACTCTGGGGCGCTCGAGAATTGTCTTAAAACATCACAAGCAGTGTGTTAAGTGACTCAAACTGCAGAAGAACCAGTGTGTACAACGTCAAGGTATGTGCTGGGTGCCCTGAGAAGGGGCATTGGCTCCTCCTATCTTGAGAGGCGTTGGCTAAATTCCTGCTGACTTTTTTTTTTTTTTTGGATGGTCAGAGTACCATTAAAAATTGAGCTAACTAGGGAGATTACTCATCGGTTATTTGTCTTCTTAGATTGTTTTTGCACTCTTTATCTGGAGGAATTCCGATGTGCTTTGCTTCGGTCAAAAGCAGGAACGGATCTGCTTAACTTGTGTGTGAGAGAAATTAATGCTGCCATTAGTTTGGAAACATGACATGCTCGCAGACTGCACATCTGAAATAACGTATAGATGGATTTAGGAATATAATGTATGTAGTCCATACTAGCAACTGAAACGGATGCACGAGTAAACAGCAGGCTCAGATGGAAAATTAAAACTCTCTGGAACTCTTCCATAAGGATATTCATGGTCAGTGATCTCCTTTAAATGTGTATCCAGCCATTCACTGTTACCTAAAAATACTTTATAGAACATGTGTTTTCAGATAATTTGAACGCTCAGGTGGGATAGCATCTGTGTGTATGTGGGTGCTTTTCCAGGTAAGCATTAAGTGCATCAAATGATTTTCTTCCTTATGACTGAAACAGCGCCAGCACGTACAATACACCTGACATTCTGTCCTCAGTCATCAAACTAGGACAAGTCAGCTTTCTTCTTTTCATACATCTAGTTCTGTACAATAGTGGTTGGTTTTAGTGGGGATGGAAAAGAAAGGATAGGTTTAGGGAGTGCACTGGTTATGTTATTTAAAGAAATGGAATGTGTCCTGAGATTGTCACCTGTGCCACATTCCCTGTAAATCAGTAGTACTAACTTAGATGTTGAGGATGCAGTGATTCCCTCCCCCATTTCTTTCAATACTTCTGATAGTTTTAATGCATTCAATAGTTTTACTGAAGAATAAATATTTGTGTAGCAATCTGAGTACTTTGAAATATCCTTTATTTTTAAATCCTATTGAAAGGTTAGAGGAAAAGTTTATTAAGCACTTCTTTTACTAGAGCTTGAAGATACACTTGCACTACATAGTTTAAAGTTTTTTTAAAGCACAAGACAGGTTATTGATATTACTTTCAGGCTTAGAGGTTGCTCACTGAATATTTTATAGAAAGATATGCCTATTAAAAAGAAAGCAAAGATCTAAGCTGGCATGAGCAAATTTGTGCCTTGTAACACTTTGAAAAGCATGATGTGGGATGAGATGAGGTTATTGTCTGTATTTGGATATAAATTCCTATGGTTGTTGATAGGAATTTATATTCCTATAAAAAACCATAAATTCCCATGGTTGTTGATGGTAGAATGATACTGTAGAAGGACGGATGATTTTATGAGGACTGTCATTTTCAGCAGAGAATAAATCATAACTGCAGCTTTTTATTTCAGATACACTTAGGAATCCATTGAGCATACCTACACTTTTCATTTTTGGAGGGGGCTCTTAATATGAGGGTAAGAGGAAAAAGGAGTGGGGAGAACAGTCTGTTTTTGCCTGGACAGGAGGAAGTTACCAAAAATCAGCAGAGTTGTAACGAATGTGCAATCTTCCGTTGACTTTGCAGTTGTGGAAGTTGGTGTCTATAAAATATTATTTTTATTATTTATGTTGAAGCTGCTAAAAGAAGCTGTGCAAGAGGTTGAAGACGCATGCTTGGACTTCTTGCATTAAAATGTACAGTCAGGCATAAAATATGTAAATATATCTAGACATATATAGAGAGAGAACCTTACACAGTACTGATTAATATCTATGGACTTTCTTTCAGTGCGCTTCTTGTTTTCTGTATTCAAACTCTAAACATCAAAGCACAGCTTTTGGTTTTAGTGTTCTTC
Organism: Tetrao urogallus; assembly: GCF_951394365.1. Classification (NCBI taxonomy): domain Eukaryota; kingdom Metazoa; phylum Chordata; class Aves; order Galliformes; family Phasianidae; genus Tetrao; species Tetrao urogallus. The sequence goes on from NC_136819.1 coordinate 3,103,943, forward strand.
CAAAACAATTTGATCGCTTCAAAAAATCAACTTGCCACGTCACTGCTGTTCTGTCCTCACAGCTTCCAGCTGAATGTTCAGAAATACTAGAAAGCAGGCCATGAATACATAGAGAAACTCGCTGTCTAAAATCTGATTGAGCTTCACGAGCTCTTTCTCTTGAGGTGTTTTATCAAGAGAATGAGGTAAGTCATCACTGGCTGATGTACAGCCATGAAGAGTAGCATTCTATTTTCTTTAAAAACGCATGACACATTCTTCCAACTTTTGGGTTAAGAAAGGCATTCAGAAGTTCTTACAACTAATTTGCAACCAAGATCTGTTCCTTGCTTCATTTCTCCTCGGCTTTGGAAATCTACAGTACTAGAAATAAATGAAAAACTCTTATGTAAACTCTGCGACAAGACTTTGTCCTGTAATATTCCTCAAACAGCTTGTGTTGGTGGCAAACTGGAAATGCCATCAACAAATTTCTTTTTAAATACAGGAATTTGAATCCCTTACACAGACCTTCCTATAAATAAACTATAGAAGCTTTTTCTTTTCATTTTACAAATGAAAATGCAATTATTCTACATCCCATATAAATTTATTTAATAATCACTCCCTAGAAATTAGGATTTATTATCTGATCCATTAGAAGTGAAATTAAAATGCTCCCTTTGAAACATTTCCCTCTTCTGTGCTCTTTCTCATGTAAAAGAAGAGAGGCAAACTTAGGAAAGAACAGACGACCTTCCTTAAATTTGCATTAGAGAATTGTTGCATATCACCTAGCTATAAAAAAATATCTTCAGTTGATTTAATTTTACATTACTTGCAAGGTAGACTGTGTTGGTCTTTATCCATATCTGATGTGCCTGCCTGTTCACTGTCGTCCCTGTGTTCCCACCTTGGTGTTACTTGGAGTGCTCTTGCTGCCAGGAGCAGTGATGGTGTATCGAATCTGTGTCTTATATTCATGCACATTTTGCTCGGAAACAAGCAGTGCAAGGAGTTCTGAAAATCCAAGACTTGGGTTTTCATGGTGTCCTTTTGAAGTGGACCTTTTTCTTTTTTTTACAGGTTACGACTTATATCTGTATGTGCTCATGTGAGTCGCTGCTTTAGTGAGAGCTGAGTGAGTCGTCTGCAGCTTTGCAGCCTGAGTGCTGTTGGTTGCAGTCCTGGTGGTTTCACGGGGAAAATGCTGTAAAGGTTCTTGGAGGGCATGTGCAGGTTTTTGCACATGCTGCTTTTGGGGGACGTTGTCTCAGGTTTCCTCATTAGACACAGTGTCTCTCATACCATTAATTTCTTAAATAAATCCTATGTGACATTCAGATCCACAGTTCAGAATGAAATTCCAGGGGAAGCAAGTGCTTGTTACATATGAGCTAGCACAGAGTTTGTTTACATCCTTCTCTGCTTATTTTGTTCTTTTGACAAAAGTAAATAAATAAGAGGATGCATTGTAGAATCACAGTTAGCTTTGCAGTGCCTTCAGAAGACGTGTCACTTGGTTTCAGCACTTTTGCAGCAATGTTGATAGAAGGCAGATGGAAAGATTCGTCAGCACTGAACCAAGTAAGGAGAAAGCCTCCTGTGTTCCACAGATACTCAGTTCTTTTAAATTCTTCCCTTTCCTAAGGTAATTATGTGATTGCTGCGTACTTAAGAGCTGAGAAGAACATCTCTATAATGAGCAGAATCCAAATAGATTCTTAATGCATCTTTTTTAGCTCTCCCTGTATCTGTGGGTGCTTACTGAGATCATTTACAATAGATTGCTGCTGCTTTTTAAAGCACTCTGCCTCGCTCTGTAATTGATGTATTAGTGTATCCCCTAAGCGTGTTTTCTTGCTCATCTTCACTCCATTAAGATTAAACAGAATGGCCATTAGGTCATAAAGAAATAAAATATTCTCTTCACTGCTTACTGTGAAAAAGCTTCTATTATCTGTCAAATAAAAAGATTAACTTGGCCTTCAGGTACATTTTTAATGGCCTTTTAAATATAGGCCTGAACCGCTGTAACAGTAATAGATGAAGAACTTTCTTCATCAGGGGGAAGTGTCTTAATTAGGTGTCAGCCCTGGAATTTTTGGTTCAGCTTGTGCTCTTAGCCATGAGATTCTTCTCCATGGTTATCTGATTTCATGACACAGTTGTAATGCAGGTTAAAATTAGGCGGCCAATTTGTACTTTATTACTTGCTGCAGACTTTTTAATAGGTTTTAATTAAAATGTCAAAGATCATATTCTCTATATATTGCCTTTCAAAGAAGAATTGAGAAATATGAGTTTGTAAAAATAATCCAGTTTTCATTCTGCGAGCATAAACTGCATTTCCAATTTAATATTTAGTTGTGAAACAGAACTCACATTTCTCTGTTAGAAATTCAGGCTTGCAGAACAGTGTGTGTTCCCCTTGTCACCTGTATTCCCTTCTAGTTTTCTCTACTGCACTTCTGAAAAGAGCTGGGGGAGAGGAAATGCTTCAGATGGTGAAAGTCATTTTAAAAGTTGATCAAGGAACACCAATGCCACTTCTGTGGTCTCATATGGTTGTGTAAGACAGGCGTAAAAGATGCACAGCAGTGTGACTGCAAAGCTGTTCGCTTTAGGTGTGCTTGTGTTTGCTATCCACCATGCCAGATAAACTTTGCAAAAGTATTATTATATCAATAACTTCGTAATTTTACCAGGGGTAATTGCAGTCATTTATGTTATTGAATATGTTGTCATTAATGCTGTCATGGATCCAGAGTCAGTGTTCACAGATGATCAGGGAAGTGTCAGTGTTTGGTGGTTCTCATTGATGTTGACAGTGAGTTTTGCACCAATGCTGCTGAGAGTTTGGCTATTGTTCATAACTGTGATTAGAAGCTTTGGGATATTCTTGTCTATGTTTTGTTTTCCTAATGATGTTACTGACTTCTTTAATACTTGAGATCTCCAATGGAAAAATCAGCTTTCCCAAGAAGTCTTGTGTGCTGTAATGGTTGGTGTTCTACGCATTTACTTAATAAGGTGAGCAAAATTATGTGATATCCATTATCTAATAGCTAGTCCTTAGTAAAGTACTCACAGAAAGATGAAAGGGAATAGTTTCGATTTTAGAATCAGAAATAAATCTTAGCGGATGTTGCAAGAAGTTGCTATGTCTTGTTTTAATAACAAGTGCATGTGTTGTTAGTTCACGACGAAGGCTCCTCTGAAGTCTGAAACTCAGCACTTAAGGTAGCAGTTGTTTTGCTTGGCTGGCTATGATACCTTCCTGAGCACTCGCCAGCTCTGCGTGCTGAGCTGATCGTGGCTGCGCTGCCTTGTCCCAGCCTGGTAGGGAAGGAAGAAAGGAGCTCCATCGTGCTTCAGGTGGTATTTTGACACTTCCATCTGCAGTTCAGTGTGCCTTGTTGCTTGGTGGGGACACAGCCCCTGTAACGCTTACAGGAAATGTAAGTTTTTCTTTTTACCCATTTTTCTTGCATGAAAGTATTCTTACAAGTCCCTCACTTACTATGTAAAGCAGGTAATTAGCTGATTATTTGTGCTCCACTTAGCAAAGCAATTAGAAATGTATCACACTTGGCAGTATAGTAGAACAGACTTTAGAAGAGGGCAGCTTACTCAGAAGATGCTGCTCCAGCCTTACCTCCAGTACCCTGGCAGTGATTCTTGCCCTCTGCTGGCGGGTAGGTCCAGCAGGTCCTGCTGTGAGTGACTGATGCATTTATTTTTTTTGCCCTGGAAAATCATAATTTGCCTGGCCTAAGCTTGCGGCTGTGCCCCATCCTGCTCTTAGCCAAAGGCTGTGACAGGACAAGCTGCAGTAAGTACCCCTGATCACCTCACTGAGCCCTGTGCAGACGAGGGCTTGGAATGAAGTTAAAAACATAAAATGGAAATAATTTGCTCCTTTGTCAGTTACCTGTAAACATTATCCATCAGCCTATTTGCAGTGTAATAGCCAAGCAGTTTCTTGTATATTTGTTGTGCAAAGTTGGAGGAGGTTAGTTCCTTACAGATTCAGGCTTGCCTTTATTTTCATCCCATTTTTCCTTCTAATCTTTCCTGTAATTGCACTGAAAAATGATTTAGTGAACTTCATATCAGCCTGTTCTGAAATGGTTTCCCAGGCTTCTCTTAACAAGCGCCTGTGCTTCAACCTGTCCCAGACTTTGCTGTTATTTGGTCAATTCTTCTGCACTTAATTTTACGACCCTTCAGAGTTTATAGGCTGCGTATTCTTTTCTTTCAATGGCTGTTCAAAATGTAGCGAAGGAATTAATTGCTGGCCTTTTATTCATCAATAATGTTTTATAGGAAAGTCTTCTTCGCCACCTGCTGCCCCTCCCCCCCTTCTTTTACTTTGTAGAAGGTGCAGTAAGTGAGCTTGCAAGTCTGTTTTCAGTTTTTGTTTCTGCCTTCATCTCTTTTCAAAGTCTGTTTCAGGAAGAATAGGCGCTTTGGTTCAATTCCTATATCTATCTATCTATCTATCTATAATTTTATATATATATTATATATATATATTTTTAATTTTTTATTATTTTTTATTTATTTATTTATTTATTTTTTTTAGGGGGAGTGGGGGGGGCTGTCTGTGTTGGGAAAGGAAATTATGCTGTACAGAAATGTTAAATTTTCCAGGAAATTTTTCAAAGTCGTACTTATTGCTGGTCTGTTTCGACTGTCCAGATGCTATTTCCTGAACCTTTTCTCAAACCCAGTGACTTGAAAGAAAAACAAAACTAGCAGTACAAAGGAAGATCCTCAGCAAGTAACAGTTAATTTAATTGCTTTTCCTATCTATATGATCCAGGTCTGTTATCCCACTGATAAAGCAGGAAAAAAAAATAATCTTAGCAAAAAATATTAGAGTCTTTTAGTCCTGTAAAATTTCATTTTTTGGGAGCACGAGTGATTGGTTCTTGTCCACATAAGGCAATGCTGCTTGAAGGTACCCCTATGGGCAGACTTGAAGCTGAAAGAAAAATGTCTGAGATAAGGATGATTGAGAAAAGCATGAGACTTCTTATGTGAGTAGAGTCCGAGATTTTGTTCCGTTCTGTTTTTGTGGCCTTCTGTTGCTGGTGTGTAATAACGCAGGTTCCTATGGCTGTTTCAGTCAGTCAGTATGCCTGGTCTCCTCCAGCCTGGCTGAACTTAGGTAAAATCTGTGATGAGGTGGTGGGAGAACCAGTGCTCAGGAAGAACTTGATTGGTGTTTCAGCAGCAGAGATGGGAAGTGGGAATCAGGGGAATCAGGTCTTGAGAACAAATGTCTGGATTATGTTGGGTTCTTCTTGGCTAATCCTAGGCTCTGAAATTTCATTGTTAGATCAGCACTGTAAACCGTAGCTTTGATTTGACAGCAATAAAGTCTGGATCTCAGGTTTTGCACCCGTGTGGCAGGGACATTTCTCTGAGGATGTGTTTTATGCCTCCTCTCCTTGTGTTGCACAAGGGGCTTCTGGTGCCAGCTGGTAGACTTGGGGTTTATTTGTAATGTATTCCATCAGCATTGCTCGGGTTAATGACCAAAGAAATGCCGACTACATCAGGCTGGGGAAGGCGCTTCATTTGGCGTTAGCATCCATGCAACAGAAGTGGTACCAGAAAGCCTCATTTAGAGCCAGAAAGGTCTGGAGCGCTCTACCAAAACCCGTCATGCCTGGAAACAAATCGCACACCTATCTTTTAGGATAACCTTGTGGCTTTAAGGAGAAGTGGGAATGCTAGTGCATGCCGGAATCAGCTTTCAACCTCTCTTCAACCATGCTAATAACTAGGAGAAAGCCCAAATGTTTTGTCAGGATTGACTCCAACCAGGATGAGTTTGGGAATTTTTTCCCTTTGCAATGAGGCAAAACCACCAGTGTGATAACTGGATGATCTTTCAAGTCCTTTCCAATCCAACCCATTCTAGGATTCTGTGGCTTCCCCTAAGACCAGACAAGGAAGAAACTAACATGGGTAGGGACAACAGTATCCAACAGCATGGTCACTAAGGCACGTTTCTTTATTTTTTTTTGAGGTCCCCCATCTGTGCTGCAATTGGAGTAGCTGCCTGTGGGGTGAGGGAGAGTGCTGGGGACTGCTGTCCATCCTTTTAGGGAGATGCGGGGCTCTGCAGGCAGTTGGTTCCTGCCCTGGCAGAGCGAGGTGCTGCTCTGCTGCCGGTCCTGGCATCTTATGCAGCTCCTTCTTCTGAGCTGCAGAAGGGCAGCAGGGTGGTGCCCAAAGGCAGAGCAGAAGGGTTGGAACTAGATGACATTTAAGATCCCTTCCAGACCAAGCTGTTCTGTCTTCAGTGCCTATGAGAAAGGCTGCCACATGTTGGTGAGATCATCGCTTCAACAGCAGCCATTTGTCTCAGAGTGCTCTCTGGAGGTGAACATAACGATTGCTTCTGAACTTGGAAGCATGATTGAGGCTGCCTGTCCCCTTAATCCTTTTGTTGCTGAGGTGCTTTGGTTCATCTGATCTATTTAAATGATAAAGTATGCAACAGACTGTTTCTTCAAGAATGCCCTTTATGCCTATTTTAGCTTGATTTAGGATTCAATTTAGGATGCAATAGCAAATGCAAAAAGGATTTAAAAAAAAAAAAAAATCCTCTTTTTAAGCAAGATCAGGCTGGCTGCAGATATACAGGAAAAGAACCCACAACATTATTCTTTATGTTGTGGCTGAGAAATGCAAAACTGACAAAAAGTTGTTTTGCAAGTGACAAAGAAGCCAAGAATGTCTCATCAAGAACGATACAGGGGGCTGCAGTCAGTTTGCATGCTGGAAATGGTGCTGCTTTTTAGGTGGAGTAAGTGGGTCGCTAAGGAATAGACAGGCTGAGGCTTTTCACACTGACAAATTGCTGAGTACCTGCGGGAAATTCTTATTAGAATGATTATAGATGGTTTATGAGATATAGATGAATTTACAGATACACAAAATGATTATAAAACGTCAATATAGGCAAAGTCAAGAACGCAGTGGGTAAGAACTTGATCCAACTGTCCGTTCAGTCGAAGCAGTGGTGATTAGATTTTCCTGCTCTCCTGGTCGCTTTGAGCTGCAGTCAGTGCTGGCCTTTGTTCTGGCACAATCCTGCCTCTTGGTATGGAAGTCGCTGCTGACGTCCGTTTTGTGCAGCTCTCGGATGTCGTCCCGCTCCTGTGTGGGATCTGATGTGCTGTGAGCTGCATTCAGCTTTCCTCCTCGTGCAGCCTGGGCTGGGGCCTTCCCAGGGAAGCTGAGCTGTGCGTTTAAAGCCCAGATTGCTGGAGGGGCACAAAGCAGGAGTGATGGTAAAAGCTGGTCCTGGGCTTTTGGCGACTTTGCTGCTAAGAGAACATGTGTGCTATCATACAGTAGGCAGGAGAGGCGATGAAAGGAAAGGAGTGTAATAGAAAGGAAGGTGACAGAGTGCCCGGCGCTGTGCATCCAACTCCCGTCCTGCAGGAATGCTGCTTCACCATGGTGTCATCCTCTCTGAATGCTCTCTGGTCAGATCAGATTGTTCTTCTGATTTTAAGAACATACATCTGAGATTATAAGGCTTTTTGGGGCATCACTCTACTTCTGTGTGTGACCAGTCTGATGTGTTAAAATACCACAGTTAAAATACTGAGTCTCATGGAATCGGTTTTAAAATGGGATTTCTAAGACCAGGAAGAAAAAGAGACTTAGAACTGGAACTTTCCTCTTTCTGTAGGTGGTGTCTGTGCTTATTTTTGCCTGCATTATGGTGATGTTTCCAATTATTGTGCTACAATGAGAAGACTGGGAGTTGTTTGAGAAAATATTAAAAGTCTCAGACTTCTTGAGGCCGTAGTTCCATGCCTTTACTTTCTGATGGTTTTTTGGTGATGATACACCCCGTGTGCCGCCTTGCTGGTTGTTAAAGCCTTGGTTCTGTGCTCGTGGCAAAGCGTTTAGAGTAAAACACGGCTAGAAAACAGGCGGTGTGAAATCAGGCGTGCCTCCTGCTGGGTCCAACGGTATTTATACCCTCGGTACACTGTGGATTCTTCCTGGTATTTGTCAGTTTTGTATTCTGTACAGAATATATACTGCTGTATTTTGCTTATGTAGATATTACAAAACCCGGGCACAGTGAGAAATCCTGAAGTCCTGCTGAAGGGCAGACCTGTGTCCATGATTGCCCAGTCTCACTAAGCACGAGATCTATGGTACACGTGGTACCAGCTTTTGCCTCTTGCATTGACACTTGGATTTCTCAACTGCCCTAAAACTAATAAAGCGGATTAGTGAGCATCTGATCTCGTTAATTAGATGAGTGAGATCTAATTGTCCAGGCATCAATTTGAACAGCAACGCAAGTTTTCCTATTTTCCTTGCACCCTCTGAAGAATTAACGGTGACTCTGAAGGAAGCTTTTGTTAACTCTTGTTAACTGTTGTTAACAGTAAATACCAATAACATTGCTATTTGCCCCAAAGAATGCAGAATGGCGTAATTATGAGCGCTAAACATTGATGCTACAGCTCAGCATTTTAGTAAAAACTTCCAATTTCTTTAGTCAGCAGGTTCAGGTCATATTATAATTCACAGATATATCAGTATTACTTGTCGAAGTTTAATATCTGCCAGTGGTTACGTTGAACTGTCCACCAGAGTGCTGAGTCGAAGGCCCAGTTTTCAGTCAGTGCGAAAATACAGCTTGAATTAATTGCTGAAATAATGCTGATTGATATCAGCCCAGGATTTGCTGCAGTGATTACATTCAGAGCGTTGATGATAATTAAAAGCGTGCCTTTTAATTCTTGTATGTATTATGATTTATTTTTCTCAGCTTTCTTGATTTTCCGTTGTCATTGACGTGAGTGCAGATCCTCTGGTTTACTGCTGGTTTTTGTCCTGTATCCCGAGTGTGCCTCTGGTTCTGGTACGCATGGTATTGTTGGGTTTTTCCCCTCAGTCAAACAAAATTCTTGTCCTCCTAGCCTTATTGTCTTCATTCCAATCAGGGATTGTCTGAGAACGTGCATACAACATTCTGTTTTCCTTGTATCAGCACCTTGTATGGACTCTAAAACTTCGCTGAATTAGGCATTCCGTCGCCTCGTCGTACCCCAGAGAGTTCATAGTGCATCACATACCAGGTTTCTCAGTGCAGCATTTAACATCAGTAAACTCTGTGTCAGTCCCATTTAGTCTTATGCTTTTTAACAAATACTGAGTTTTCTTCATCATTATGACGGGAATGAGTGAATTAGCATAGAAGTTCAATATCATATATTAGGCATTGGAGGATTTCTTCTTTTATTATAAATCACTCTGGTAAAAGAATTAAGTGAAGAAAATCAAGACTCGATTAAGACCAAATTCTAAAGATAGAAGTCCCTATAACTCACAAACTGAACAAAATGTAAAGCTGTATTGTACTAAGTTGGGAAGAAGAAACTGCTAATGCTTGTGCTCTTGGGATATTTTATTATGGGCTGAAGAATCCACTGATCAGTAAAAAGAGGTGTAAAATAGTAGGAAAATAATGTAGCATAATTATATGCTACTAATAGGTCAGGATTTCTGATAGCAGAATTAATACTGGAAAAATTTGAAGAGGTCAAGTATTTGGTGTAGTAATTTGTAAGAGTTTTCAACAATTGGATTCTCTAGAAGTAATAACATTCTGTTCATGAGGCGGCTCAGCAGCGCTGTTACCAAACAATAAGCAAGGTATCAATGACATGGTATATTTCGTGTGTGTTTTGTGCGTTGTCGAGGGGTGCGTTAGGCAACCCAGAAGTTGATTTATGTATGAGTCATAAGGAAGGAACTGCTAATAAAATCTTACCAGCGTGAGATGAACCTTGAGCAAGTGAATACTGAGTAGCAAAATTGCTGAGATTTGTATGTTTAATATGTTGTAAAGCAGGTGTTTCATTATGCCAGTATCACTAACAAATTATTTTAGGCCTGAAGCAAAAAATAATTGAAGAATACATTTCCATTATTCTTCAAATTGAATATAATATTTTAATAATTGAGAAGAGTTTAATGAGAAAGAAAAAGGAAAATTTCTTGTATAGAGAAGAGAGAGGAGAATATTTGACATCCCAGTCCACTTCATCTTGATACATCACTGCAATTTTTAAATGAGGAAAGCCATGTGAAAGCAAGTTCACCTCTACAATGAATCCAAGAGACGTGCTAGTCAGAAGGACAAAAATAATCACAGTATTTTAACTGAAGAATTGCCGGTCTTTGAATTCTTATTGAGGGACAGGTTTCTTTTTTTTTTGAATGAAATGCCACCAGTGACCAATAGGCTTCGATGTTACCATGGGAATGGTGCCTTTGAGGTCATACGAAGGGACGGTTTGTGAACGGCTCAGCAGCAATTCTTGCTAGGCTTCTTTTAAGTGAACAATAGTTCTGATCCTTAAGGTAAAGAAGATTCTTTAGTCTGAGTTCAGGAAGCTTATTTGAAGAACCTTATCCCATCAGAGCTATCTTGACTGAAGGGTTATTTTTCAGCTACAGCCAATTGTTTTGTTACTGCCAAGGAAGCTTCTCTGCATTTCCATGAAGGAAAATGGCACAGTGTCATAAAGCAGCTCAGATGTGCCTAACGCATACTGACAGAACAAAGAAGCTTTAAACTCTGCACGACAATGAAAATATGTTGTATTTAAATCAAGTCCCTGATGTTTCGGATGCTTCTGCACTGTTCAAAGTGCCTGATGCTTCATTCTGTGGGATTCCCATACCTCTCCCTACTTCATGCACGTCTCAGTCAATTCTGCACCCTAAAATCTTAGCAATTAATTTTCATTCCTGGTAATCCTTCTGTCTACTCCCCAGCACAGCACCTCTGTTTCTCTAGCAGCTCAGTGAGGAGATTGCTTATGCTGTGTTTTGAAGATTTGGAGAGAAGCAGATACAGCGTGCCTGCCTAATGACCATTACCTTAGAGCATAAAGCAAGAGGAAAACGGGACCAAAAGGCTCCCTGGTGAGACACGTGTGTCTTGTTCTGGCCATGGGCAAGCCATTTGCAGGCCTGCAAATGGTCCTGTTCCAGCCACGTGCCTTGTGACAGGTCCTTTGAGAGCTGTTTGTTTCAGGAAGCAGGACTGAATACAAGCTGTGTCAGCTTACAAGATGGCCCTGAAGGGACCTCAGCAAGCTGCTCTGCACTGCTCTCCTCAGAGGCCCTGTGGGCTTTTTACTGTGCGGAGTTCTGCGTGTGACCAGACCCCTGAAACTCCTGTGTGGTCAGGGACTGATGCGATGCTTCCATCTCCAAATGAGCTTTGAAAGTATCTATTTCCTCATTCTCTTTAAATAGTGCAGCTGATACGGAGCAGTGCTGTTCAACTTCATATGAGCAAACCACATAGTTTAAAACAACAGAGCTGCAGAAGGAAATGAAGCTTCCCACCAGCATCCAGTCCGTTAGGTCTAATCACTGAGCGTGAGTGCTCACATGTGACACTCTAACACCCACCCGATGCTGTAGTTCTGTCCAAATCCAGTTTTTTGCTCTGTATTGCGGGTTTTACCTCCAGGTGCAGAAGCAGGGTGTTTGGGTTGCAGGGGTTAAGGCAAGTTTTCCTGATGTCCCTTTGTGATTTGTTGCATTTTCTCGTGCTGATCTGAAGAAGGTAGCACATCTTCATTCCTGTGACAGCCAGCAGTGTTATAGTGCAAGTGCCAGCAGACTGGGGGAGACAGCTAGAGCTTATCTGGCGATGCCTCTGGGGGACCATTGCCTCTGTGAAATCCTTCATGGCTTGTCAAAGGAGCTGAAACGTTTTCCTCCTCCCTTCTCAATTCACTTTTCAATCTCAATAGCTTATTGGAATGACAGGGTATCAAAACGTCTGGAAAAGTAATGCCATACATCAAGCACCTGTGTATTGCAGAGGTCTGACAGTGCTAACAGAAGAGATGGATTTTATATAATCTCTGTCTCCTGAAAAGAATAAAAGAAAAATATTATAGACTTGACCTGTTGATCTCATTGAAACAGTCTGAGTTTTGTCTGGGTGGCTTGACAGAACTGGATGCCCTGCATGCTGTTCAATAAGCAGAAATGCCCTGTGTACAAGAGCTGTTCTGGCCATCCCCATTAAATATAAAGGAAATCCCGAGAACACTGGTCATATTCCTTAGAGGTTTTTTTTTTAAACTCCAGTTTCTGGTCTTGTTTCAGGAATTAGTGTTTCATGGCCACGTTGCCTCTGACATGTTGATAAGCTGGTATCTGGAAACATCCAGGTGACTTCTCTCCCTTTCCCAGATGGCACTGAAACTCAGAAGAGTTCTCATTTTCTATTTTCTATGTTCAGTGGAAAAGAATTATCCAGGGTTTCTTTAACTCTGTGCACCAACTCTGTATGTATTAATAACTACAACCTCATCACCTCTGGAGCAGACAGCAAGGTGTGTGTGCTGCCTGCTGCAGGCTGGGCTGCTGCTTAGATGCCCTCCTTTCTCTGTTCCTTCTTTTGGAGTGGAGAAGGGCAGCCTTTTAGCATGTCCTGGGGAGATCTGATGGCTGTGATGTGAGCAGAGAGGGGCTGAGCAGGGCAGGAGCTCGGGAAAAGGCCATGAGCACCGGGCTGTTCCTCCAGCAGCAGGGATTGGAGTGAGTGCACAGAGGTGTTTTTAGGAGGATCAAGCTGTTCAAGCATCCTTTCACATGACACATCTAGCAGTGGGAAAGCCCAGCTTGAAGCGGTTTGTTTCAACATTGTGTCAGTGTGAGGGTAGCTGGGAAACTCAGTACTGCAGGTGGGAAGAACAGATCCCCTTCCCAGCCCCAAATTGCTGCGCCCTGGGAACAGCGAGTGCTGAAAATGTGTGACAGAGCTGGACGTTTGTGTGAGTGTTCAGCAGTAGCACGCTTGTCTGTCAGAGATGCTGGTGGTGCTGAATTGAAGCAGAGACATATCTATTGTGGCTGGGAGCAAGGAGGTTTGGGGAGCTGCTGATTTATGTGTTTTCTGGTGAAAACGCTACTTAGTACTAGAGCTTATGAGAGATGTGAACACAGACATCTACATAAGCTTTACTGCAGGGGGAGTGTGGTGTAACATGCTGAGCATGTGTTGGAGGTAAGTATTTGCTCATGCAGTGCAAAAGTTAATCAATGCATAACCGTCATCCAGTATATCAAAATAGATTTTCTGCTCACTGCTAAGAGAGCTTCTGGCTAACTTGGTTGTTGGGTTTAGGAAATAGGGCCAGGAGAGGTTTGAAAGAATTTATGCTTTTTTGAGTTTGCTGTGCAGAATAGCGATTGCACAGAGATGGAAAGGGCTGTTAGTTAATCCCAGAGAATATAAGTATTGTTTTGAGAGGAAGAAGACTTGGGAGAGTCCCTGCGTGTGATCTGTAGCACTTGGGATGCTTTGTGCCACCTGGCTCTGCGTCACGACTGGCAGCTCAGCCGCTATGGCTGGAGCAGCACTCAGGTGTGCTGCATGGCTGTGCTGCCCTGAGTTCTGCTCTCCTCAGGGCTGTGCCATCACTGGCATTGCTGCTGAAATAACATTTGAAAAGGCATGAACCAGCTGAGGGTGCAGTAAAATCAAAAGCAGTGTGTTCTGCTCTCGGACAATTAAGGCATAGTAAATAATCATGTGAGGATTTACTGAGCATTGGCACCTCTTAGTAATCTGTTTCTTCTTTCAGTAACCATGAGAATTTAAGGACTGGCATTAATTAAAGTGCTTCTAAATGGGATCTAGATACTGAGTACAGTACTAATAGGCTTATTTTTCTTCTTTGCTGTTTGTGCTTTGCCTTTTACAGGCTAATGTGATATATATTACTCCTTTCTCCTTTACTATATATAACTTCTTAAGTAATTTGCAGAACAGCGTAAACAATTTATGCGTAGTAAGTGCGTTGCTCAAGGTCTTGTAGAGAAGCATTAGAAAGATGGAATTGCAGTGTTTTTATAGGAATGTATCAAGCCATAATGGCATTTTTTGAGATTTCAGAGTTCGCTTTGCAAGGTTGCTTACAATTTATTGCTTTTAAAAAATAGGAAATTTTCTCCAGAAGGTGCCAAACTGATAAATGCAGTTTTTCCGTATGTGCCACCAAATTCATGCATGAGGACTGAACTGGGCCAGAAGCTTCCCGAGCTCTCTGATAAACGACGGCCTTTCCTGATCCTAAGCAAATGCTGTGATCGACTCAGTTTGCTTCAGTCCTCTGGAAGAACAATGAGAAATGGGGGAGGGAAGAGGACAGAATTTAGACGTCTGCTGTCAGGACCGCATGCTGATCTGCTAATGTTTTAGAGAGCTGCTTGCCTAGCTAGCTGTTATTTTCAAGTACATCTCATTCTTGCTGTGCACTTGTAGCCTTGTTTTTGTCTTTGGGAGAGGAGGTGGGAATGCTTCTGCATGTAGGGCCTGGCGCTATTTCAATGCATGCATTGAAGGATGCCAATATAAAATGAGCTTCCTGTAACCAGACGGTAGCTGTCAAAGCCAGAGAAGAATTTCTACTGTCCCTAAATAAACAACAATCTGTTACAACAAACAGGCCATCACAGCTTCCCTGCAGAGGCAGTTTTTGGTGTGCTGCAGACCAGAAACACGTCTGTGTCGATATGAACACACATGCACACGCATGCACATAGATCCATGTGTACATGGTACGCAGCTGATCTCTCTTTGCTTGGAATATGAGGTTCCCTTATTACAAATGTGAAGATTTTGTGATTTCCTACCTCCTTGCTTCAGAGTGCACCAAGTTGCACTTAAGCAATGTTTGGAAGGAGAACTCCTCGCTCTTAGCAACAAGTTCAGTGGAACAAATGAGGACATTGTTAAGTAATTCTTCCTAGAGGGTTGCTGAACAAAAAGGTGGTAAACGACCTAGTTTATTCTTTCCAAAGAATTAGGAGCAGAATACTGTTCAGTTTTTAAACTTTTAAATGTACATTGAAGTGCTACAATTTGATCATACTGCTGAAGCCTTGCTTTTTAAAACTGATTCTCAGAAAACTGTAAGTGTTCATTTCACTCTCATCTACTTCATCAGCAGCTACTGAAAAACAGGAAGCAGATATTCTGTTCTGTATATATTGCAAAGAATAAGAAGAAAATTGGATCCGTGTTCTGAAAAATGGCAGTAAACTTTTATTTCTTCTCATTGTCGAGTATCTGCCGTTAGATTGTGCCTTTCATACAGGTGTATTTAGGGTCAGGGAAAATAAGCTTTGATCTTATGAAACAAGGCTTTTTTAAAAAATAGCTTAGATAATGCTGTTCATGTGATAAAGTCCTATTCCAGCTATTTTTATGGGGAAGAAGAAAGTAATACAATGTTTACAAACAAATTATGTTAATGAATTGCAAGCTAGAAGCCACCCGCGGACCAGGTTTACTGAAATAAGAAATACTGTAATGAAACTGGATGGAAACCTGAGGAGGTTGTTTAGCAAGTGCCCTTTTGTTAGTGAATGCAAACATACATGCATGCAAATACACAGCTTTCTAAATTCAAACTGAAAACTGGCACTAAGCTCTAAAGCTCAACTGAACCTCGTTGAGATTGTTAACATCATCTCACAGTGTCACCACGCAGAACAGCAGCAGCATTGCACTTCACTAGGAATTGTGTGGCTGTATGAGACAAGGTCAAATTCCAAAGTAGCTTTGCAGTGTGAACAGCAAGGAGGAGCAATGAAAAGTAGTTTATTGCACAAATGCCTCTCTGAACACACCCGACAGAACAGAAAAATGGACCTGTTCTCTCTCTATATGTATTTAAACAAAAAAATAAAATAAAATGCAATCATAAGCGTACGTGGAAAGGTACTGTGTTAGCTCCTGTAGCCTGCATCGTTTCCTAGTAAGACCTTTACTTTTTGCTCCTTCTGGCTTCAGTTTTGTTTGTTGGCATACAGGTGTGAGAAGGGGGAAATCAATTGCAGTAACCTATTTGTTTTTCCTCCTGCTTGTGTAACTTTGTTCAGTGTTCTTTCCACCTACAAAACAAAGCCTTTTCTTATGGCCAGCTGTGCATGATGTCCAGTGCGTGTGTGCACATCTCGGTACAGCAGATCTTGTGAGCGCTTTCAAAACTGTGTTGATCCTGAAGCCTGAAAATGCACTTCAGCCCTTCGGTTAAAAATGCAGGTCTGAGCTTGCAATTTGCATAAAGATGTTTTCAGAATTGGTGTAATTTGCTTGTGCAGTGTATCTTTCTTGTGCTCTGTTTTGTACGCCTACTGAGATCCTGTACTGCAATTGCTGCCATATGGGAAAGCAAGTTTTATTTTACAGTGGAAATCCGATGATGGATAATCACATTGCTTGTCTAGAAACAGACACGCATTAAGAGTAAAAATTATCCTATTAGGTCTATCAAGCAAATCTCAGATGAGCAGCAGTGATTATGATTTATCTGAGATTATCTACAGCTCTGTTCACGTTATCCCCCTAGATGCATCCAGGCTAAGTGTGTTTTCATGAACTTACCATCCTTCCTGGCCCGGGGCCAAGGAATTAAAAGTAAAAAAAAAAAAAGGGGGGGGGAGCAAAGGAAAAGGCTGGAAATTCAAACCCCTGCATTCAGTTTCAGCTTTCCTGCTCTGAAGCAGGGTAAGATTAGGTTAGTGCAGGCGCATGTGGGAAGTAGCTGAAGTGAAGACCAGAAGCTTTAGGTTTACGTGGGGAAGAAGTGCTGGAGGGCCAGCTGGGGGGCCCTGGGCAGTGTGGGCTGGTAGAGCTGGAGGCACGCAGGCAGCAGCAGGGTGGCTGTGGGCAGGTGGAGCTGTGCAGGACTGCTGGCAGGCGGGTGGGCGGCGGGTGGTAATGTGAGCTGTTAATGTGAGCTGACGCGCCGCGCTCATGGCCTCACTGGTGGAGCAGTGGCACGATGACAGCAGCGCTCCGGAGATCCTGGCAGTGCTCCCTGCGGAATTCGTCCTGAATCTTTTCAAAATCAGCCTTGCCCACTTGTGACGGGTGCAGTCTAACAGCCGTATGTCTCTTGCCTAATTACAGAAGTTACCGCGTGCCTAAAATCAGTCGGAGGAATAAACTCTCCACGTAGAGATGTTGAGCAGCACAGACACAAAACACTGGCTAACTGGAGAGAGCAGGCTCTTAATCAGCATTGCATGAAATGTGTGAGCATCTGCAGCGCGTGCCAGCGAGGCAGGGCTGCGTCACTGCTCTTCTGCAGAACTGAGGAGCTCATCCACACAGGTTAGCGTCCAGCAGCCATGCGGGTTAGAAGCCTTCTGACCCAGGAGCCTGGGTGCTAACTGCGTGCCCTGTTCCCAAAATTCCTGGGCTGTGGCTGTGAGCTGCGTGCGCATCCTGAAGCAAAGCAGCACGCCGGCCCTGGAGCCTTGCTCAAAATACATGCAGCTGTTCAAGGAGATAAGCGTGGATCAGATAAAGGCAACTAAAATAATTCTCCATCACCAAGCTGCTACCCAGTGGTGACAGCCATTCACAGAGTCTTTAAAGTAATTTTTCTTTTTCCTTTTGTTTTTCTCTCTTATTATTGTAATTGAATGTAGTGTTACATGCCTTCCGCTCTTCTGAACTTTTATGCGGGCAAGCAGCAGATCTTACATGTGCTTATGTCAGAATAACTTCAGAACTTCAGAAACTTTTCACTTTCAAGTGTGTCAGTTAGTTGACTTAGATTTTGATAAAATTCAGGAGTTCAGATGAGACCTAGCAGTTCTCTGTAGAAATGTGCTCTCCTTTATCACGGTCAAAGCTGGAGAAGAAGTATGTCCATCAGCACGTCTCTCCCTGGGGTAGTGATCTGTGTAGTAAAGTATTTTGATGAACTTTTTCCTTCAAAGCCACAAGCCCAAAATCTGGGTCAGTTGAGTCCATATTCTTCATTCCTAGTTTTAACCATGTCACTAAGACACCTTCACTTGGAGAGATGCTTCTGATGCCAGGTAGAAAAGCATTAGAAAACAGGCATAACCTGGAATAGTTTACATGTTGAATAAAAGGAATAATTTACGCCTTAAGGGGAAGAGGACAGTTTAAGGAAATGTTCAGTTAGAATCTTTTTCTTCCTTTGTAAGAAGGTACGATACTGATCAGGAAATACGTAAGGCTTTGCTGTGAGGAAAGTGCTTCAGGTTTTAAGATGGCTTGCGTTATGTGAGAAGAAACGTTGTTGCATCACTTCTTTGTTGGATGGAACTCTTAATGACCTTTTCTGACTGTTCTGCATGGTACAGATGTGTGGCCACTGTGTATGCACCAACATGAACGTTTAGTACAGGCTGGATGCATTTCATTGCTTAACAGCGCATTCTGCAATTTCCAGTAGCCAAATTTGGAGCAGTAAAGGCTTTTTCTGCCTGAAAATAGAAGCACAATCTAGATTCTGCTACTTTTCCGCCAACATTTTAAAAAAATAACTGCTCTTTCAAGTGAGCTCCAAGTTACCTATCAGCTGCTCATTTCCACACAGTGAGAAAGTAAGTTCTTTTCGTTGTTTTCCTCTGACACCTGTCTGTAATTTAAGCTTTGGATCATCATTAACACATACTGCCTCAGGCCTTTTGGAAATAATTGAAAAACTATTAAAAATCTGTAAATATAGTACATTACAGACATGGGAAATTGAGTGGGAGTGCTTCAGAGTACTTGTGGAGCAATGACAACAGTTCAGCAATGTTGACAGAGAAAAGCAGATAATTTTCTGCCATTTCTATGTATACTGCCTCCTGTTTCCCAAATATTGTGCTTTTAGTCTTTTTAAGCTTGAAATCTGTTTGGTTTTGTCTTCTTTTTTTTTTTTTTTTTGTTCTGGTTTTGGAATTGCTCAGCTTACATCCAGACAGAAATTGAGATTGCAAATGGTGTTGTTTTTCTTTTCTTTTTTGTTTTCCATTTAATTGGAGCACCCATCCTCTTGCTAGATGGGAACCTACGTCACTTCCTGATCAGGAAGGCAGCCCTGAAGTCTCTGCCCTCGGCCAGCCCTTTCGTAGCAGGCTGGAGCCCCATCTGCGCTGCCCTGCTCTGCAGAGGCTCCTGGCCAGGGGTGTTGCAGGGCTCTGTGATGTGCTGCAGCAGCGGCAGGCAGAGCGCTCAGCCCTTGGGCTGGGTGACATCTACGATGTTGAAGAGCTGTTCTCTTACAGATCTTCAGTACGGTCAGTTCTGGTTTGCGTATTGTAGCATATTGGAAATTAAAAGCAATCATGCTAAGAGGCACCTTAAAAATATATTGCTTACCGTAATACTCAAGTTTTCCCTGATGTTTATTTTGGAAGTAGCTTTTTTAAAACTTTTATTGAAGGCACTGTTTTAGGTTCTGCTCTGTGTGAGTAACAAAGGTAAGAGGTGGGATTTACACTTTGATGCTCTCTTTCTCTCACTGTTTTTCCTTTGTCATGTTTTAGCTGCAGACGCTTGCTTACTTGCAGACTTACTTGGACTTAAAAGCCATGCGGGAGACTGAATCCCATATGAACTTGCATACAACTTCCTCTTTTTGAACTCAGTGTTATTTTTCCCCTTGTCCTCAGACCGGCCTGTGTCAATTGCTGAAACGTTAGCATATGGGGAGCAGGAAGGGTGACAGCTGATGCTCATGTTTCGCAAACAGGAGCAGCAACAGAAGGAAAGAAAATAGAAGAACAGAAGGAAAGAAAAAAGAAGGAAAGAGAATAGCTAGAGAAAATGTTTTATTTCTCTCCCTGAACTGTGGCTGTTTCCAGCCACTTCTTAGAGTGAGAGTACGGTCAGGCTTGGAGCTATTTTGGCCTGTAGGTTCCAACCAGTCCATTCATCTCCAGCTTGACAAGGCAGCATGACAGCCGTTATATTGAGCCTCAGAGGGAAAAGCCACGAGATAAATTGTCTTTTCCTTCTCTTCTTTATTCTTGTTTTTCCCTAACCGTGTTGGAGGTGACATTGCACAAAGTTTGATGGAGTTTGTAATTCTCAGCGTGGAAGGATAAATAAGAGATGAGTTGCAGTTTGTTGAGGATAACATGCTAGTGTGATGCTACCGTTTGTTCCTGCGGCTCAGGAACAGTAATAATGCAGATATTAAGTTTGTGTTAATGAGTTGCAACCACCAGTCCACACCCTGCTATGCAAAAACTGATAGAATGCTGGTGACAATATTGTATCTGTTAGCAGACCTGTTTTAAGATTATATTCCCTGGATTCCTTCCCCCTTAATCTAAACTCATTTACTGTGAAATCCCTTCCCACCTGAACAACTTGCAGATTTGGAGTTAGGATCTTCTCAAGCAAACCCAACTTGTTGAAAGGAAGAAAGTGTAGGCTGCTGTTATGTAATAAAGATAACTCCTGCCACGTTTATTTCAAGTTATCCTTTTTTTGTTTGAGTTTGTTTTGCGTTCTTGTTTTTCCTAACCAGTGCAGGTGTTTTGCTATTCAGAGTAAATGTGAGCCATTTGCATTTTGCTGCTGTAGTCCAAAGCTTAAATTTGGTATGGATTTTGGGCTGTTTTATATCGAAATGAGTTTGTTTGTTGCTGTTAACTTTCCATGGTGTGTAATGATGTGTGAATGTGTGCATGAGCGTTTCAGTTAGGAAAAAGGGATGCAGGATGTAAGCAGCGTTTGCTTTAGCTGCGTAAACAAGGCTTAACAGCGTGCTTCCTGCCATGCTTAGATGTGTAAATGGACTCTCTGCTCTCTGCTGCTCCGCTCCACGAGGGTTCCCTAACATTTGTTCCTGGTTTGGGTTGCTCCTTTAAAAACCGAGAAATAAGAAGTCCATCAGCCTAAATCTTCCATCCACGTTGTAATTTGAAACTAACCAGTTACTTTTATAGCGCGTAGCTGACATCTGTTAAGTATTTACTTCTTTTTCTAATAAATCTGGTCAGGTATGCCTTGTTCCTTCTTGGGTTACCTCACAGGAGGCCTCTTTAGAGATCTGACAGGTATTGACAGATTCAGGAAACGCATCTTTTGTAGCAGCTGCTTGCTATCAAGGATGATATTGTGCAAATCTTTTGTGGGCAAGCATCCAATTACGTGGCAATTTTGAGTGAATAACATAGCATGAGAACAGGCTCACCTGTAAGGAACTGACCAATGAAGAAACCAAAGTGTTCACCTGTGCTCCGTGATAGATTTGTGGTGCAGCTCAAGGCCCCGAGGGATCTTTAGATCTTTCCATTACATGAGTCACCCAGGCTTCTGCTTGACTAAAGCACGGTCTCTAGCTAGGAGAACATTCAGTCTTCACTTGGAAACAAAGCGTGGGGAACTCACCGTGTTTTTCGTGGGAGGTGAAGTCAGTGGTTAACAGCTGGTGGACTATTAGAAATGTGCGCAGGTCTCCCTGTGTCTGCTGGAAGAAGTGCACCTAAGAGTGCTGCAGGGTCTGGCGCTGCTCTGAAGTCAGCCCTGGCAGGCAGTGCATGCTCAGTTCTGTCAGGATTGTGCATAAACAATACCTAAATTTTGTAGAAGCTTTTTATTTAAAACTTTCTAGAATTCTCCACTGAATTCTTGCTGATGTTAAGAGAGATTCGATTATGAAAATATGGCTGTAACAACTATTTTTCTCCTGCTGTATCTGAAATGTTTTTTTCCATAGTAATTTTGCAAACTTGTGTTTGAGCTCTGCAGTTTGTCTCAACGAGGACTCAGGTCACCCCTCGCAGAAAGGAAGGGAAAGGCCAGGAAGAAAAGTGTGGTTAAAAATCGGCACCCAGTTCTTGAGAAGTTTGTGCGAAGCAAAATGACATAGTTCAAAAGAAAGAAAAAGATTGGCAATCCGTGAAGGATCAGCTAGTGCAAATGAGATGCACAACAACGGGCAGTAAGAAGGGGATTGAAGTACTTAATGCCGTGTGCATAATACTTCCGTACTGAATACATAAATGATTGTTTGTTGTTTTTCTTCAGGAAAGTTAATTCTTTCTGCAAAAAAACGCCAAGACAGTTAAAAGTAGGCTGTTGAAACAGTGAAGGATCAAAATTGCTGCATTGGTCTTCACTACGGGCATGATAAAGACAGCAAGCTGACATCTATTATTTGCAAGTATTTTGAAAGAAGCCTTAATATCTGGAGTATAATGTGCTGGAGAGATAAGACTGAATTGGTTTGTCCACATTACAGTAATGCATCGTGCCTGGATGCAGACATTTTGGAGGAAGGTTGCAAATGAAATGGAGCGTGCTGGCAGAACGGTGTGAGCTGTCACCGAGCTCAGTTACTTTCCTGAGGTACGAAGAGAAAGACTGAAATGGTCACATTTTTACATAACGTAACTTTTCAGTTCCTGTTAGTAATTCGACTAGCTATGCTGTTAATGAGCAATATTTGAGAAAGCCTCTAAATACCGTGAAGAAAATGTCACGGAGCTCGCACCAGCATTTCATGTTTGCAGTGGAAAACCCAGCTCAGGTGATTGAGACACGAAAACATCCTTGGCATGGCTGATGGAGTAACCTCAGACCAGGTTCTTAGGCTTTTTGTTTAGGCTGATGTTTATACCTTATGTAAATCTGAAAGTTAACATTAAGAGAAGAAATATGAACTATTGATAGACATTTTATGCGTCCAGATTCACTGGGAATTTGTGTACAGCTCTGTGAAGTTATGGGTAATTTCCCTCTGCAAAAGAAAGGGCGAAGGCATGAAGGTGTGAGCTCTGTGGGCAGTAATCTTGCCAATATCGGACTGTAACATCAACCAAAACTTAGTTTCTCTGGAACCCTTCATTTCTTTAGGCATCTGTTCAAAGAATGCCTCAGGACAGTGCGTGCCTGAATGGCATGGAGAAGAAGTTAGCAGAATATGAGTGTTATGAGTTTTTTACCTGTGCACGAGTTTGCTTTCGGTGCATATATAGACACATCATCAGTAAAGCTTAGTGCTTTGGTCTGAACAAGGTTAAAAAAAAGTGATCAGTTTTATTGTATTGCACCTTGATGGTGGATATAAGGAACTAAATTAGTTTTATTTTTGTTAGCATGACTTTAAGTTTAACTGTAGCATTGAGCGGCGAACGTCCCATTTTATTTCCTTTTTTATGGTTTGTTTGGCAGCAATTATAGTATATTATGGTCTTTTTTTTCTCTCAGCTCCTGTTAGGGCACTGTTAAGATGCAGCACTAACGGCATCTGGAATGTTTTTTCTGTTCAGAAAAGTAAGGAATTGTATGTAAATACTGCGCAAGAGTTCCTACTTAGCCTTTTTTCCTCAGTATATACGAATAATGGATTGAATTACATG
Organism: Tetrao urogallus; assembly: GCF_951394365.1. Lineage (NCBI taxonomy): Eukaryota > Metazoa > Chordata > Aves > Galliformes > Phasianidae > Tetrao > Tetrao urogallus. Next base: position 3,127,142 of record NC_136819.1, read on the forward strand.
GATAAGAAGTAATGTTTATTCAGTGTAGTTTGCCTGTGGGATTCATTGTCAGGCCATTTTATTAAATCCTGTTACAAGCAATTGTTTCAAGAGCTTTGACTATTATTTACTTTATAGTGAGATTTGTGGCAGCTGAACTGGACCCAGTAAAATAGTGACGCTGAGATGTAAACGTGAATTGCCTGGGTTTATGATGGATGGGCTAAGAGGGGCTGCACAACTCCCCTCTCTGGGTTCGTTCTGTAACTCAGAGTGCAGCAGGACCTCAGCAGGCAGCTCTGGATATGTCAGAACCTCTGTTTCACAGCTCCTCAGCAGAGTGACATAAGGAGAGTGCAAGTTTGGATAGCTTTGTGAAATAAGAGGCGATTTTGGCATTAATGCTAGTGGTAATTAGTGGTATCCCGAAAGTCGGAACGGCTGCAATTTGTGTTTGGCTTTCGTGATGAGCATGAAGCTCCTGAAACGTAGGCAGCTGTTTCTCACTCTGGTGCTGTATGTAGCACACGAGGGCTACTTTTCTTCCTTTTGCTACAGTTCAGTTTTCTGGCTTACATCCATCTTTTCCGTAAGACTGACAATTTTCAACTTCATTTTGTATATCTGTATTCAAATGCAGATTTTGTCTTTGTAGCTGGGGCCAAGTAGAAGGCATCTTTGGAAAAAAATGCTAATGCGAGTGCTGTGATAAGGCAGTGTTCTTTAGATACACCTTCCTTCTTAGGAACGTTTCTTTGAAATCCAGACCAAAAAAAATAAACCATTTTCCTCTTATCAAAATTGCTTTAATGTCCTCCAAATGGTGTATCCATATGAAAAGAGGAAAGTGGATGGGTGATATTGAGCTATTCATTGACTGTGCTGCGTGTGGGAGGCTCTGCTTTATCCCACTCTGGACAGAGAGTTTGAAAAAAGCAGCTATTTATTTTCTTCTTTATGGTTTAGCTGATGACCATCCTCTGTTTACTGAAATGACCCAGCAGCCCTGGGCAGATGACAAACATTGCTGGCACCTTGTATGTAATCTGCAGCATACGGATGCAGAATACTGCAGCAAAGAATCGACTTGGATGAGAAAAGCTATGAGGGCAGTTTGAAATCCAGTGTATAGAATTTCTGTAACAAGCAGCCAAAAAAAGAATACAAAGCCTGTGATGACACTCAGTGGTGATATTTGTGAGGACTTGAAAAACTGCGGATTCTGAAAGGTTCCATCTCAGTGAGGCACAAAGAGAAAGCTTTCTTCATTGAGCAAAGATCAGTGAAGTGAGCAGTGCCATGCACGGTCTGCCATGGGATGCCGGTGCTCTGCTGCGTTGGTTGAGTCACACAGTTGAACTCAGCAACTGCCAGGCAGCTTCCACGTTAAAGAAAATTTGGAATAACTTTATTATTCTCTCTTAACAGCGTATAAAGTCCTTTTAAGTGCACGGGTTTCATTTTTCATACGGACCCATTAGAGCTAAATTAATGTATTTGTAGAGATAGCTCAGTCATCCCAAATTACTTTTCTGTCTGATGTTCAAGCTTTTGATAGCATACTTTGCGTTCGAATTGAATTGTGGAGAGACACTAAGCATGTTAATTAGCTCCTCTGTGCTCCTTGTGCTCTGAGGGGAGGAGAAGCAGAAGGGATAATTCCTGGCACTTCAGTTGAGCAGTGTTTGCAGAGCCCACGTCTCTTTCCTACAATATTCCTTCCGTGCGATTAGAAGCAGTCGTTTCTAGCATTGACGTCTTTGCTGTCTCATAACATGAATTTGCTGAAGGTGTGTGCAGTTGTTGGGTAGTATGCATCTCATCCTGAGCTACGGAATTTGTATTTGTGAAAGCTTATCCTGAATGTCTTACTGAAATGTTAAAATGTCCCGTTACAACAACACTTATACCGCTGAAACCGCACAAATATTTTGTTGGAAAAGAAGTATAGCACAGCAGCTGAACAGGGAAAATATTTGTGTTGTTTAATCCTTGTTTGCACAACCGTGACGCTTTTTTTTCCCCGTATTCTTTTAAAAGAGACAGCAGCATTAGGGATCTCAGTAATGGCAGGGGGAGGAGGCAGAGTGTTTTGTGTGCTTTCCTGCCCTGCACTGGGGCATGCAGACAGCACCAAGGGCAGGAAGGCAGCATGGCTGGCCAGCAGCTGCCAGCTCTCTCTTTGGCACCTCACTCATTCAGAGCAGGTGTGCCTGAGAGAATGAGCTTTACAGGCACGTTTCTGTGGCTGGGGCGGAAGCAGTCTTCCCGCTGATGCTCCTGTTTCTGCTGTCAGGAGTTTGAATGTGGAGCCTAACGCCTGGAGCATCCCTGTCTCAGTGCCTCAGGGCCCCTCAGCAGTCAGCCACCCTCCCAGATCCAGAGCCTGTCCTGTGAGCAGCAGCTGTTAAACTGACTGGAGACCTCCCTCCAAAAGTCACTGCAATAAGGTGGTGGCAGGAACCTGAGGGACAGCACAAGTGTTAACTTTGTCACAAACGGGGAGTGAGAAGAGGAAAACCCATCAAAAGCGAGAATGGAGTGGTGAATATAATGAAAAAGGAAATGGTACCAGTGCACGACAAAGCAGGAAAGAAATGAGGTAGAACACAACAAATTTCATAACAAACTTGGTAATTATGAATTTAAAGGAAATTGGGGCACTCATTCTGATGCTGGTAAAGGCTAGCACATTTCATTCAGTTACTGGGTTAATTTTAAAGTATTAGAAAAATATCAAGTAAGCATGGGCAGAAAATGGTTAGAAAGTGAGAAACTTTGCACCTTGTCTGTTGCAGACAAGTGTGGGGAGGAAGGAGCAGGGTGAGGGAGTTGCTGCCTTCTCCTGGTGGCCTGGCAGGCATTGGCTGCAAGGATGGCTGTGGATCTGCGAGAGAGAGAAGGGCTCTGACAGCTGAGAGGAGATCTGGCAGTGGAAAGACAGAGAAAAATGAAGCCCTGGATGAGAGAGAATTGAGGTCAAAACAGGAACAGATGTGCACTAAAAATAGAAGGACAAGGAAAAGATTGATGTGAAGTTCCTTGCAAATAGAAGATACTAGGGGGAGGGAGAGACATCTAATTAAAGGAGGGGTGGAAAAGCAATGAAATGCAAGAGGAAGAAAAAAATTACTCTGCAAATTAAGGAGCTGCTTCTCTCCTTTAATTCAAGTCATTCTTATTTAGCTCTAACCAATTTAGCTCTTGAATCCTCTGCCTTTGTTATTACTTGAAAAATAAATGAACCTTATGTAAAGGGCACTGGGGTAGATGTTGCTGAATACCTCTGGAAAATCCAGATAATGACATTAGGAGAATTAGTTAAGCTGAAGTAGAGTCTACATTTAGTTCTAATTAAACAGGAGATAGCAGCCAGATTAGTACGTGAAATTTAGATAGGGAATTCTAACAAGTTATGGAAATTGTGGAAGTATTTTACTTCTAGAATGATTTCCTGACTTCTGTTCTGCTTTGTTCCTAATGATTTCACATGGCCTGAGGAACGGGACCCTTTCTTATTGGTGCATTACAGTTCTGTCATTCCTGCAGTCAGCCCAGCAAGTACCTGCCTTGGTAGGAGCTTGGCCCTGGCAGAGAGACAGGGAACGAGCTTAGTTTGTCTCCAGAAGCAACAGAAAGCAAGAACTAAACCCAACCCAGTCAATCTGTTCAGCCTTTTTCTCCTACAAACCCAAAAGAGCGCAGGAGGAAAAACAGTACTCCAGCAACTTGTCCGTTCCCTTTCCCCTGTTTTCTGCAGCATGAGCAGAGGAGCTGCTCCTGAGCTATGGTAAATCTTTAGTCTTTGAAAGAGAACGGGCAGCGTGAGGAAAAAAAAATGGAGGTAGCAAACCTGTTTGCATGGAATGGGAACCTGAGAAGTCTTCAGTGCCAAACTGGCCAAGCAGACGGAAAATCTGAACTTTTACCATCAGCGGTGTCAGCTGTGCTCAGTAACCTGGTTGTTTAACTTCCCAGTATTGGTATCGATAAGCAATGAATGTCACAAAATGTTCTTCTTGGTATTGCTAGTGAATTCTTCAGAAGTAGTTTTGTGATATTTTATCAGATGTTTTATCAGCACCACCACTACAAGCAAGCTTTTCTTTGTGTTGTATCGTCACAGTGCCTGTGTCACAGCAGCTGATCCTCAGCTGCACTGAGCATGTTGTCCTTACTGGCGTTTGCAGGAATTTCTGTGGAGTCTGCAACATTGCGCACGTGATGCTTTAAGATACAAGAGGCAATTTTCTTTTTGTGTTTGCATCTGTAAGAATAAGCTACCACCATGTCATCTACAAGCAGCTCTGTCTCCGGGCATTTCACAAACCATCCCTCCTGCAGAGCTACCAAATTTTTATGGCTGTTGCAAACAAGAAAGTTATGTTTCCAGTAAAGATAATGAGAAAAACAGGAAAAAGAGCTAAGACTCTTTCTGCCTTTGTTCCCTCACCCGAAACCTCCTATCTAAGGAAACTTCTGGAAGATCTGCTGCACTAAAGGGTTGTTTGAAAACTGAGTAAAGAGGTCAAGAGATTTTTTTTAGACTTGTAATGTCACATTCATTATGTTTACGTTCCACAGAAAGCCTGGAGTATAGTCTTGATCCTTTCTTTGCTTCCAGTTGCAGTGACTGACATCCTAATTGAGGTCCCCAGGCACGCAGGGACCCCCTGAACTAGTGGGACCGGTCCTCTGCCTGCTTGAAGGCTATTCCTCCTGCAGGAAGCTGAGGGGAAGCAGAGGAAAGCCCAGTGATGTGTTTGTAACACAGCTCTGGGTAGACTGCAGAGCACACAAGTGTGATACCTGTTCCACAAATGCAGACCGTGGAATTCTTTTTTTTTTTTTTTTTTCTTCCCCAAACACCACGGAGCAACCTGCCTGACTGCGGAGTAAATGGCTGGGGGTGCGCATGTCCTGTTCTTGAAGACAGGAGGAAAAAGCTTCTGATTAGGAATATCTGCTAGAATTGGCTTTTTTTTCCCTCTCAGATTTCTAGGTCCTGTATTATGCAATATAAATGACCTTATGCAGGGGCAATTTCAGTGCACAGCCATAAGTGCTTTAGGGAAGGATGGTATCTAGTATCATTTATATTCATTTTCAGCCAATTGTGCTGTAATGGATATTTTCACTGTGCCTGGTTACACGGTTCTCACCTGCAGAGTGCTTGTACTGACCTGTTCCATAAAGAAGCTGCTTCAGCCTTTGAAGAAAGGTTCCCAACTGAAGATTGCTGTTTATGTAGTCTAAGTGTTAATTGCATCTCTTGGTAGCGAAATCATTCCATGTGTTTAGAAGTAACGTGCCCTGCTCAGGAGCAAAGCTTTCCATGGCAGCTGTAAATACCAGAAATGCTCCTAGGTAAGAAAACTTGTCTTAAATGGCAGTTAGGGCACAGTAATAATTCATTCTCATAATTCTTGTAATATATCGGAGCAGTTAGATGGCTGTAGTATAGTGCTTTTCAGAGATGCACTGATAGGTTTCAGCCTTCCGAGTTCCCTGCCTATGCAGCATGCCAGGTGCTTTACGAGGAGTCGCCACGCAGCTGTGCTCTGCAGCACAGGCTTCTGGAGTTCTGGGCTCATTCTCATTCAGTGATGTCTGAATTGAGTGTGCGTGAACTATAAGCAAAATGCCTCCGTTTGCTGTGCCTGCAGTTTACAGAGAATCCTACACGTCTTCAACGGTAATGTTCTCCCTTACAAAAAAAATCTAGGACTGTTCCTGGCATCGATGCGCTGCCATTCTTTTTCTTAAGTCAAGGCCTCAGTTTCATTATCTTGTTTGTTTGGCTACACTCAGTGTCTCACAAGAACTCTGCAAGCATTTCTCTTAGTATAAAGTAGATCTACAAAAGGCTGCTCACAGCACTTTAACTGAAATAACAAATGATGAGTGCAGTGTTTTCTTAATTCTTCAGTCAGAAAAATGGACTGCGTGGACCGCAGGGACCAAGCGAGCAAAGCTGTGCTCAGGGTGTTGTTTTTGAGAGCAGGCAGAGGGTTGACAACTGATGTCTGGGGTAGCATCTCAGGACAGAGGTCAGTGTTCAAAAAGACATCAGTGATGCATTGTTCTCTGCTTTATGAAAGTGATCTGGCTTTTTAAAGATGGAGAAAAAGCTGACTTGCGTGAGAGAGACATGGAGTCCCCAGCCTGGCTGGCCATCCTCTGGGAATAAATTACTGGGAGGAGAACAGTGGGAGTCAAATGTTAGGACTGCAAAGTCCTCATCTTCCACATGCAAAAAAACTGCCACAATGTGAATACTATAACATGGTTCATATAATACGTACTTCTTGAATGTTTCAAGTTTAGGTCTAGAAATGCCATAAAGTTGGATCTGTGTACTGAGCAGTTTCTGGAGACAAAATTCTGCTGCTGTTTTTTCGAATCTCAGTAGGGCAGAAAGCTCAGAGCTTTCTGGCACATGGATTACAACAGAAGGTTTGAGGCAAAGGAGTTCTGAATACATGGAATAAGTGTAGCTGAAATAATCTGCCAGTAGGGAAGAAGCCTCTGTTTCACATCTGCTGTTCTTATCTCACAAGAAGAAGGCCTTTGCAGCACAGTTCCAACCGTGTCAAACTGCTTGGCTAAACAAGCAACATTTGATATTCATGCAGAGGCTGTGACCAGAAAGGGGAAAAACAAATAAATCCAGTTTTATATCTGCCTGCGCAGCCCAGAGTTCTACTAAAACCACAACTGCAATACACGTTTTTTGAAATACGTATGATCTCATCCCAAAAACCACCATGTTAGAAAAAATAGTTCTCGTGTTTAATAGCCTTGTATCTTAATTCAGAGTTGGATTTCTCCCACTGCTGCTTTCAGACACTGATATTCTTAGGGCCTTACTTGTCAGATGGAAAGAGCAGCGTTTCTGGACGTTTGTGCGTGCCCACAAACCTGCCATCTGCATGGCTCAGAAGTGTTGACAATTGCTTCCACTTCAGAGGAATCCCGATTTGTCAGGATGCGTGAGGTAAAGAGAGGAGGTGTTCGTCAGCCTCGGCTGCAGGGCTGCTCTCACTGAACGGGTGCCTGAGGGTGACTGCAGTTTGTGCTGGGGCGCCTTTGGGAGGAGGAGGCATGCCTGCGTTTCCGTCGTGGTGGCAATCGCCTCTGCCGGGAAGATGGGGTTTTTAGCAGCTGTCAGCTCCTTTACGTGGTGCGTTGAATCAGTCAGACTGTTGTATCAAGAATGAACAGAGCTTTCAAATTCAACTGGTGGTTTCTAGTTCAAAAAGCAAGTAAATTTCTTTCCACTTCTCTGTAGAGTTCTGTTTCTCAAGAAGGTAAATTTGAACGATGTGGACGTTGTGTTTACAAAGAAGAATGCTAGTAAGAAAATAATATTTCTGCTTAACGCTACAGAGCAGAATACAAACCGAACTGATATTGTAGTTAGTGCTAGTTGTATTAAACCGAGCACTAAAGCCAAAAGCACAAACTGTTATCCCATTGTTGTTGATTAAATCTCTTCAGCCAGAAGAGCCCCGTGCGCTCTTGCTGCCTGGTAAATAAGGCGGGTAAATTTTCATTATTGCATTTTAAGAGTGGTAACAACTTAAAACATTCTATCAAGGAGAACAATGTTAAGTGCTTTTGTTCTTTGTTTCTTCCTTAGCAGTTTAAATCGGCATAAATTTTAATTTAAATTATGAACTATCTGTGTGTAAGGGCAGGATTTTAAGACAAACAAATGCAGGCTTTGTCTGAACCTAGAGGATACAAAAGCGTGTAAAAAACTGTTTTCAGATTTCTGGAATGTCCTTCCAGACACATTCACATTAATGTTAGAAGTCACACAGAAAAAAAAGCTATTAATTTTGCTGACTAACTCTGCACCAGAGGAGTCTTTACCAAGTTTCTGTGGAAGTGCTTTGCTGTGGCATCGGTTATGCCAGAAATTCTGACTCGTTGGAACTCAGCTATTTCATGCTCAAGTGATTCTTGGAATAGCAGGAAGATATTCAGAAATACACGGCGGGGCAGATGTTGTGCTGCTGTATGCTCAGTGGAAACAGATGCCTGGGTTGCCTCCCCAGCCCTGCTTGCTTTAGCTGGGCACAGTGAGGGCGAGCAGCAGTGATGCGCCGTGCCGCCACCCCTGGTGCTGCCACACGCTGGGCGTCTTTATCTCCTGCTGTGGCTTTTAACTCTCAGAATTAAAACAAGGTGCTCTGTCTGCAACAGTTTAAAAGCAGTCCCTATTTCTCACTACTGTATTTCATAAAGAAATATGGCCATGGTCCATGGCAAATCCTAATATCAGAATAGTGGTGTGATACAGCATGGTTACGCTTCAGTACCGATAACTAAAGGAACACTTTGGATTCCCTTTACTTCCTCACCCCTGCTATGAAGAGCATTCAGCTTTACAGGTTATGAGTCTAAACAATTTAACATAAAGTTGAGCCCAAGGAAATGTAGGAAAGTAGGGATGAAGTAAGCTTATGGGAAAAAAGAAGCCAGAAAAAAAGCAATCTGTAACTAGAAGGAAACATGCAGAAAACATAACAGGATTCATAACCGTTCTAGCTTCATTGCACAAGTTTCTCTTTGCAACTCACAGCAAGGCCAAGCCTGACTTGTGCATGGTGAAGTCAGGGTAGGGAGGGAAGCAGTTCTCCCCTGATGTGTGAAGGCTTCATGTGGCAGTGGTGGTACATGGAAGTGATCTGCAGGGTACATCCTCCCTTCTGGGGATGTGCCTGAGGAGCCAGGTGGTTCAGTGTCTGCAGCCCCATGCTTAGATCGAAGCATGTGCTAAGGGTCTATAATCTGTGCAAGCAGCAGGCAGTGTTTTCTTTCTGCCTCCTTAGGAACCTCTGGGATTTTTGTTCTCCTTTCTTTGCTTCTATTTGACAAAGAAAAATGATGCATAATCAAGGCATGTAAGCATGGATGGATCTTAATTTTCAGCTCTTTCCTCTGCTACATTTCCTGCAAATATAGCAGCCGTTCTGTCCTTCTCTCCTTCCATCCCTTCTCCTTCCTGTCTTCTCTCCCTTCTGTCCTTTGCAGCTACTGCTTGGAGTAAAAATAGCATTCAGAAGGAAAACCTGGAGCGCACAGCTCCTCATTCTTATGCTCTTAATGACTGCATAAAGGGAAGAGCAATGTTGTTGGCTGGGCATATGTGAAAAGCACAGGTCTTCACGTTGGACAACCTTCCTGTGAGATGGGAGATCAGAGTCACTGCAAAGGCTGACGCATGTTGATTTTGGACTGTGTGCCGTCTGGTTGCTTAGAAGTTGCTTTGTAGTTGCTTGTTTAGGAGTTTAATTAAGGTAGTGAAAGATTCATAACCTCCCTGCGTTTGTAAAATTTACAAATCCAATTGATTCAAACATCAGTTTCATAATCAAATGCCAGCATATAATCAAAATTTAGATTTAGGGTATTTCTGGCCTAATCAAGAGATGATTTAGAACCTGCTCAGTTCAGCACATAGTGAGCAGGTCACCTCCACAGGACAAAAAAGAGCAGGTTACCCCCACAGGACAAAAAGTGCACGTTACTGATCGATGGATTCTGAATGGATTCCGAGATGTGACCTCCGTTGTTGATCGTTTTTGTGTGCCAACACGAGCCGATGCTTTACGGTTACATTTTGCTGCCCTGATAAAGCTGGTGCTCCCATTAGTTGTCTACCCAGCCCCTGCCACGAAGGCAGCAGGACACAACAGGCGTGTTTGCCCATCCTTGATGTTCGTTGTGCCAATACTGTCATTGCTTAAAACGCACAGAAAGATGGTTATGTGATGGGTTTTCAGGTTATGGGGTGTGGATCTGCGAAGAAGGGGATACGTGGCAACCCGCAAAGCTTGCTCTTTTGGCAGACTTGAAGAATATTTTCCTATAAGAAAGCAGTCTTTTTTATGCCCTTGGCTGTGAAGTTATGACAGTCAGAAAATCTCTTTTTCTTTCTAAATGCACTGGAAAAAGCCAAAGCATTACAAAACACTTTATGAGGTTTTATCAAGCTTTTGTTATCAGCTCTTATCCATAAAATGAGCCTTTATGTGTTATGTTTGGTCCTAAATACTGACTGGTTGCTTTGCTACATTTAGCATTAAACTAAACTTGCGGATTTTTCATCCTAAAGATCACACTGTTATTAAATAACAAAACTCAGTAACAATAAAGCTGAATCACCAGTTTTATTACAATAAAACAAAATAACAGATGATAATAGGGAGCCCAGGAAGAGATGACAGCAGTCAAGACCTGCATTCTTTAATAATTAATGCTATAAAAATGGTCTCTAGAAGAGAACAAAGAAGTTGCTGAAATGGAGACTTAGTAGGCTGCTGAACAAATACATTATCTCCATCTTTTGGGGCTCATTTTCACGCAGTCAGTCTGCGCACGCATTCATTCAGCTGGTGAACATTTTACTTTGAAAGTCTAAAATTGATGAGCTATTTAATTCTTTCGAACTGGCAGTGCAATTATGCGAGGGATTATTGTCTCTTCATTTATTTTTCTGGCGTGATTAGCTGTGATGCCTTAACTCATTTATGAGAATGACTTATTTTTAATGGTTTAATTAAAATTGAACTGGGAAGCAAATGGGAAGAGTTACTTTCAATGTATACTGTTGTGCCAAATGCTTTTCATGACAGTCATCTTTTTATTACCTTCGGATAATTAATTGGGTGTATTTATGTACCAATATCGCCTAATTAATTCAGCAGCGAGATAATTAATTTAGGTAACAGTTGTAAAAAAAAAAAAAAAAAAAAGTAGTGTAAAAATTAGTGTATTAGTGTAAGCAGCTGCTCCCACTTCACTGTACTCTGGTTGGTTACATGATTTTTCAGACAGGTGCCGTGTTGGGCTTTTTGTTTGTTTTTAAAGGGTTCAGAGGTCAGAGGCTGTATTTTATTAGGATGGCATTTTACCTGTAGGTAAACAGCGTAAATCCTGCAGAGACAGCAGAGTATTTAGATGGCCTTCTCTTTCGAAGATGCTGTCAAGTAAGGCTCCCCTCCCATCAACAACTGCAGTTGGCTATTTCCTTTTAAATTCAAAGGCACGCTTCTTTTTAAACGTGCCTTACTGCAGTGTTACTGAGTACCTTGTGTTTGGAGCACCAGGGCTGCGTGATGGTGCTGCGTGTGGCGTGACTGAAGGCCATAAAAATGGATGTAAATTCTGCTCCCATTCGTGTGTATGCAGAACCTCGAGCGGCCTGCCTCGATTCCTGCTTGTGATATTCGCCCTGCCTTCACATGTTGTAAGCTCAGGCACTTCACAAGCTACGTATGCTTTTCCAACAGATAGTTATCCCCATTAATGCATTCTCTGTGTGTTTGTCCTGCCTCCCCTTGAATGCCCGTGTGTTTCACAAGTCCAGTGACACTCACCACATGCCCTTCATCTGACACACCTCTTCTGCTGCAGCTTTGAGCTGAGAGCAGCGACCTTTGTTTCATGCTCTCTAATTCTTGGAGAGCACAATTTGCAGCTTGTGAGCGGAGGTGAAGGCCTCTGCTGCACGGCTCTGCTCCCAGGAAGCTGTGTGCTCATGTTTCCTGCAAACCCTGCAGATCTTAGTTTAGGGCCGGGGTTTTCCCGGTTTGCTTGCTTCTATTTAAAGACTGTCCATTCGTCTTCCTCTGCCAACAAGCATGTCCAGGACGACAGTTCTGTGGCTTTAATCTTCTCTGCTGTTAGTGAATGTATGGCAACCATTGGATCACGGCCTGAACCTCTGATTGATCACCTGAGGCGAGCAGTGAGGCAGCCACAGGAGTGCAGGTGAAGGCAATTCCCAGACCTCACATAAGGGCTGACTGCCACTGAGGAGGGCTCTCTCTGGAGATCTCTTGGAGTTTTTCCTGTGATCCCAGCACGCAGGTAAGCTTTTCCATCCCTTTCTGATCATCTCTTTCCGACGTGTACCCATATCACTGCTTGTTACTGACATTCCGGCTTAGTTTTGGGCATATTATAGATCTTAATGATGGAGTGAACCTACTTTTTTGGTCAGAAAGCCGTAACAGAGGCTGAGTGAGTGTGAGTTGTGGTTGCTGTTTTTTAGGAAAGCCTGCTGACTTCACTCCATAATCTTGAACGTTTATATGAATTTCCTCCCATAGCCTTACCTTGGAGGTGTTTCTCTTTTGATCTGCTGAATGATGTGCAGCAGGGACTGTCTCATTCTTTGGGACTGGTGAAAATACCCCCCTGTAAACAAACCATGTGTTCTTAGTTTTTGTAGTTTATATAAACATAAACTCTCTCTATATATTATATATAATATATATATATATATATATAATATATAATATATATATTATATATATAACTCTATTATATATAAACATAAACTCTATTTTGTTTTTTCTTTGTAGCTAGCTAGTCCCAAATGAGATGCGTGTTATAATCCATGCACCTTCATGAATCAGAGCCTTATTACAAAAAGGATAGCTTGCATTTATCAGTGTTTCTGATCTTTTTGAAATCTCTCATTTATTTTTTGTTGTAACTTCTTTGCTTGATTCATCACCCTTGTCCTAATTTTAAAGATGTGCAAGTGAGAAAATTTCAATTCCAATTTATCTAGGGTAGGAGTGGAGAGCTCAGTTCAGAGTGGTAAGCATGTTGCTTGGATTTTCCAGCTGGAGCCGCATCCCTGGATGTGTTTGAAAACCGTTTGGTGCTCAGAGACGTGATTTAGCAGAGGGCTGTTAGGGCAGTAGGTTAGGTCATAGTTGGACTTGATGATCTCTAAGGTCTTTTCCAACCTGAGTGATTCTGTGATTTGCATCTTGATATTCTTTTGTTTACCAGATTTGAGCAATCGCTGCTATGTCAGGTGCTGTCAGAGCTCAGGTTTAAAGGACAGGAATCACATAATTCCTTCGCCTTTCTATAGAATAGAAGCTGTATAGAAGCTGAATAAATCAAATGGCTGAAGTCTCTCATTTGAAGCCTGCTTTTCCATTTCCAGATATCCTTGCATTTTTTACAACCCTTTTCTCTTGCCCTCTTTCTTTCTCTTTCCCTTGCTTGTTTGTTTCCTTTCTTCATGTATGGAAGCTCATGATAGCATTTATTCATATAATACAGTGGCAAAACCCACGATGTTTCTTCTCCTACTTGTTTACCTAATTATACACAGTCACCTTCATCGTGCATCTTACTTGATTAGCCATGTTATCTTAAGCCATTTCCAGAATGAAAGTGTTCCTTTTGAGTGTATTTTGTGTTGTACCTGAACTCCGGGGGTGCTGTATGTAAGTGTGTTTATGAACTTACACAGGACTGAATCTCGCTTGTCAGATGATCCGTGCAATGCAGTCAATCAGTTCTAAACTTCCTCCAGCACACTGCTAGGTTTTGCACTGTATGATTATTTTTTACCATGGGTTCCATATATTTTTTCACAAATAACTGCTGCTGTTGTACCTGGCTCTGTGCTCAGGAGACATGTTGTGGTACCCTCTAAGCAAAACTCAGTAGCTCTTGATGTTTTGTTATGTTTTGAAATCTCTGGGAAAAGGAGGGAATCTGCAGAGCACAGCACACTAAGTTTTTTCTATGTTCTTTGTGGCAGTGAATTTCAGAGTATGTAACTTTTGTTTATTAATTTCAATACTACAGTAAGCAAAGACACTACTTACTATTTATTAACTTCTAAATGCTTGGTATGGCAGTATGAAATCTCTCTTTTTTTTTTTTTAATGATTTGCCTTATTCTGTTGTTATTAGAAAAGTACCAACATCTCTACTGAATTAGCTTGCTAATGATGTTAGTGAGAGCACATAAAACTTATTTCATACTGCTGCTGGAGTGAGATTGTTGAATGTGATCTTCAGTAAGTGGTTGGTTTGGGTATTGGTGGCATCTGAAAATTTTATTTTTATTTGAGAAGTTTCTTTACCAATGAGGTCATCAGGTGTTTAGGAAGACCATAGGCTTCCTAAGTACCATAGGAATGAACTGTCCAGTATTAGGCTAGAAAATAAGAGTGATCTAAAGTTGTTTTAGATAGAATCACAGCATGGCCTGGGTTGCAAAGGAGCACAGCGCTCATCCAGTTCCAACCCCCTGCTGTGTGCAGGTTGCCAACCAGCAGCCCAGGCTGCCCAGAGCCACATCCAGCCTGGCCTTGAATGCCTCCAGAATGGGGCATCCACAGCCTCCTTGGACAACCTGTTCCAGTGCCTCACCACCCTCTGGCTGAAAAACTTCCTCCTCATATCCAACCTAAACCTCCCCTATCTCAGTTTAAAGCCATTCCCCCTTGTCTTATCACTATCCACCCATGCAAACAGCCGTTCCCCCTCCTGTTTATATGTTCACTTCAAGTACTGGAAGGCCACCATAAGATCTCCCCGCAGCCCTCTCTTCCCCAAGCTGAACAATCCCAGTTCCATCATCCTTTCCTCACAGCAGAGCAGCTCCAGCCCTCTGCCATCTCAGTGCCTCCCCTGGTCCTGCTCCCAGAGCTCCACATCCTTCCTGTGCTGGGGGCCCCAGGCCTGGACGCAGCACTACAGATGGAGCATCACAGGAGATGATCTCTATCTACATAGTGATGGATGTATTCCTGTGCTCCTGTTGATGACCCCATCTCTGCTGTGTGCCTACTCGTGCCAGAGGAACATCATTCTGCATCTCTTCCATAGGAGAGATCCTGAGCAGTCTCCTCCCTGACTGTTCTTGTCGGCCACAGGACACAAAAGCAAGCAGAGAACGTGCCTATTGCTTTGCTTTTCTTTCTGGTCATTTTGTATTGGGGTGGGCTGGGGGTGGGTGTTGAAGGAGGTGTGCTTCGAAATAGTGGCGGCTGGCGCTTCCTGGAAATGCTTCCAGTAGCGCTGGTGTATGAACACAATGACTAACATTGCCTGACAACATCAGTTGTACCGCAGTTATTGCTCTGACAGGCCTTGACTTTCTGCCAGCTCAGTTGAAAAGAGGCTTTACATCCCTTTTGCCCCACTGGCTTTCTAGATTCTCCCTTTTTTTTTTTTTTTTTTTTCTTCAAAGCACACATTTCTTTCCCTGGTAACTCTGATTTCTCTGGAGCAGTGACCACAGTCACCCCTCTGCCCCGGGGCCACCTGTGCTGTCTCTGCTGTTAAATCGTTAAGACGTTCACATGTTCTGAGAAAACAGGAGAGAGATAATTACAATGCTTAATTGCTCTTTTGCCTCATTAATTTTGTTAATAACCATGTCTGTCCTCGGCTTGAACGAGAGCTCCAGCTGCTGGGTATTTCTAAACATGAAGATTTAGTCACCTGGCCATTGGCAGCCTCCCCCCAGCTGTTACCCCCTGACCCCCGCTGCCGTCTGATGCAGCATTTCTGTAACAGGCAGTTCCTTCAGGCTGAAACCAGCGAGCTCCACGCATGCTCCCAGAGAACAGCTGGAGATGCTGGGTTTTGAACATCACAGATTTCCCATTTCACCAACACCTGGCATGGCATTGGTATAAAACAGGCAAAATGGTCAGAAATGACTTCTACTGAAATAAGTACTTATTACCCAGAAAATAAAGAGAGTGTCAAGGACCAAGATCAAGTTTCTCCCTAGATCATCCTATCTTCTTGTTTTCAAATTTCACATCTATTACTAACGATAAATATTCCTGTTATTTGTTAGAGATTAAATAAGCTCCCTGAAGCTAGTTGTGTTCCCAGAGATTAAAACTTAAGAATTCCACCTCTATGATAAAGCAGACAAATAAAAAAAAAAAAAAAAAAAAAAAAAAAAAAAAAAAAAAAAAAAAAAATTGTAACTATTTACAAGTTGGACTAAAATGTGCTATTGATGTCAACTCATTTTTAAATAGTCAAGGATAATGGCAGCATGGCCCAAAATCTCACTGTCTTTTTTGTTCCAGTTTCTGGGGCTGCAAAGGCTAACTTGGCATCGGGGAATGAATTATTTTTCACTCGGGATGTGCTCACAGGCTCAGGCTGATGATGTGTTGGGCATTAGAGAAAAGGTGCCACCCTTTTCACGTTCTCTGACATGCTGATAGTGTAGGAAAAATCAGCGCCTGCCACCATGAGTCTGTAGTGGACATGGAATTCACTATCAAAATGAAAGTTTTTCAGAAGAAGGATCTGTTTTTTATCTCTGCATTTTGTCTCATTAACACCTCCTGGCAGAACATTTGTTTTCTCTGAAAATAAATTGATAGCACAGGTGTTTTTTGTCCACTTGCACTAATACTTCGTTGTTAAGGAGTAGTTAAAGACTGGCTATAGAACAGCGGGACAAAAAACGGAGCCAACACATGCACACAAATTTATACTAATTTCAGATTTTTCATAGCTGCTTCTAAGTCAACAGAATTAGTTTTATGTCAGAAGTATAGTTGTCAGTGTAAATACTTTCATACGTTTCTGAACTGCGGACAGAGTCTGCAACGGCTAATTGTAGCAGGAGTGGTTGGTTGCAAAAACTTACAATTTTTCTTTGCCAGCCAAATATCTTCTGTAGAATTATCAGGTATTCTGTAGGGAAAAAATGGTGATACTTTTATCTAGGGCATCACTGCAGAGCTCTTTGAGGAAAGGACTGCATTGTGGGGAGGGGAGAAAAAATACATTTTGGAGTAAAAATGTTTATTAGCAACTGGCAGTCTATAATCATTAAGCTGTACAATAACCTAAAACACCCATCTGGCACAAAGAATGACGAATAGCAATGGTTCATTGTTCCTGCCTAGGAAGTGCATTGGTGTCGCTCTGGTGAAATGGCTGGAAGTGGCTTCCATTTGCTGAATTTTGTAAGTTACCTACTTTCCAGCAGTACTGATGGGCGCAAACTAACAGGATCCTTAACGGGGCGTCTGACTCAGAAAATGATATGCCATGTATTTGGGGCCACGTACTCGAATCCACTGCCTAAGTCCTGAATGTCTGGACGTTGTGCGGCACCTGCACCGTGTCTCTACTCAGTGGCTCTCCAGTTTTGGTGCATTTTAATCCACACAGGACATTTGCTGAAGGACAGATGCAGTGCTCGTATTCGTTGTGGAGGGTGCAAGTCAAATTTAGAGACTCTTCTATTACCTGGAGAATTGCAGGTTTTCACAATTGGAGCTGTGAAAGACGTTGCCTTGACTGTCTTTGCTCTTTCTGTAGGCAGATGTTTACGAATACAAACAAGCCCCACGTCTGGCTACATGGAAAATGATTGCATTTCCTATGAATATGTGGTGTATATTTTTCTGATATGCTGATAAGATGCTGTCGTGCATCAGTTCGGCAGTCTATTTTTCACGTTACTTTGCGTTAGTGCAGAATTGTACTTCGTAGCTCTTGGTTTGGAAAGCCAAGGTAAGGCTTTTCTGAGATATGTTCATTATACAGCTTAAGCTATACTCTATATGGAGTAACTCTATATGGAGCTAACTCTATATGGAGTGTTAACTCAAATTTTACTGAAGTAAAACAAAAACTGCCAAATATTTTATTGACCTGGGCCCAGGTGCATTCAGTCCTAGTTTCACTTTGAGGGGTCTTTTGACTGGTGTGATGTAATTTATTAAGCACAGTGAATCCTTTTCTGCTCACAATTTTTACACGAGCCCCGACATATTAAATTGAAATATAAACCGTGAAGTAACTGCAATGAAATGTCAACACAAAAATTGTGTTGCTGAAAGGGGAATTTAAAGTCTTTGTCCTCTTGTTTTCATCAGCACAAATTTACTGATAAGTAGAAAGACAAGCATTCAACTTTGAGTGCGGTTGTGATGAGATTTGCTGGAGTTCTGAGCAAGTGTTCTCCATTCTTTCTTCCTGTGTCAGTATAAAGAAGCAGTTCACTCGCAGGCTGTGAAGGACAGGGGCAGAGAGGGCTCTTCATGGAGAAACATGGCAGAATCTCAGAGTAGTTGAAGCCGGGGGAACTTTGGGAGATCATCCTGTCCAGTCTTCAGTTCAAAGGAGGGTAACCAGAGTGGGCTCTTCAGGGGCTCGTCCACCTGGGCTTTGAGAATCTCCGAATAGCAAGACTACAACCGCTCTGTGCAAGCAGTGCTGGTGTTGTTTTTCCCATATTTAAATGGGATTTGATTGCCTGTGTTTCTGTTTGTGCCTACTGCTTCCTGTTGCTGGGCACTGCTGAGAACATTTTGGTCTATCTTGTTCACTTCCCCAGCAGGTATTTTGTGGTAAGATCTTCCTGAGGCTTCTTTCCTCTTCAACCTAAAAAACTTCAGCTCTCTCTGCCTCGCCTTGCTTGGCAGATGGTCCAGGCCCTTCATCTCAACCCTGGAGCTGTGCAAAATATGAGTAGCTACATGAAAGTAGTTACTAGACTGAAGGCATGCTACATAAGAGGATTTTATTTCCTTGTAGAATACTTTCGGAGGGTTTTGCTTGTTTCTTTTTATTTCTCCATCTCACCATTGTCTCCAGAGTATCAAAAGAAAATATTTTGCTTTATGGCTTATCCTGGTAAGAGAGGTGTTTAATACAAACTCGGTTGCAGTTTGTAATGGAAAAAACTCCTTAGTTGTTAGAGGATGATGGTGATACCTGCACATGGTGTGCAATAACAAGGGAGCAAGCTATTTCAAATAATCTTGTGTTCTCCTTCGGTTTAAGGAACCCGCAAAGACATGCGGAAAAGTGCACTGTAGAGATGGTAGATACTTTTCTTTGAACGTACATCACAGATATCATCGGCAGCTCTGTGAGAAAAGGTCTGGTAGAAAGTTCCTCTGCCCGCAAGTTGTTGTGTTCCACACAAAAGCACATAGAAGCTTTGTGCATATGCCATGATAGGAGATAAAAGTGAGCCTGGACCCATCTGCTTCTTGAAAATATTGTGCTCATTTTGTTGTCTTGTTACAGCTAGAACATAATCCATATGTCAGTAGAATTCCCCCCAACAAAAAAAGCTGTCAAAATCCCCAAGGCCCAACTACTCCATCTATTCAGTGTTTCTGAGATGAATTAATGGAAATGTTTGTTGCTGACAAAGAATTGAGAGTTAAGGAGTAATTTCAGGCAAAAAAACTGTCAAACCTGTTCGCTTCTTGCAGTTACTTGAAAGGCTCTGGCATCACTAAAATGGAAGCAGCCACATAGGGGGTATGGAAATTCAACAGCCGCCAGCTTTTAACAAATAGCACGGTGCCATCTGCAGAAAAGAAAGAAGGAAAATTCTCTCATATCAATCAGCTTTTTTTTGCAGTGACTGCCTGAAGTTTTGCTTTCTCTCCTATGTATATGTTTTCACAAAGCATTTTCTGTAAGTGCTATCTCACCCCACATCTGAATGCATAGCATCTCCACTCAGCACTTTGTTGTTGGAAAGGAACCCTCCTTCGTCATGTCTTGTCAATCCTGTAACAAACATTTAGGGGGCTATAATATAACAATTTATTGCAGTGTAGCAAAATAGAGTAACAGTGTAATAGTCACTGGAGGCGGTTTGTTATGGGGAAGCAGCTGATGCTTTTAAAACTAGCAGTAACTGAGTTCTGGTGTCAGGACAGATAAACTGTCCAGAAATGAAGAAATTACTCATAATATTCTCACTGCTGTTGTTTTATGATTTTGGGTGGATTAGAATATAAGTCAGCCCTGAGTCCTTCCTGCTCTGGCGGTGGTTTATGTTTGGTTGCCCTGGAAGGGCAGGGGCACTCAAGGTAAGAATCAGCAAGAGCGAGGTGGCTGGCAGTGGTTGCGCTGTGCTGCTGCTGGCTCTGCTGGCGTTCTGTGTCCAGTTATGATCAGATGATCGAAGCAAAGTCACAGGAGCTGCCAATGCATCCAATGCATCCAATGTATCCTAATTCAGCATATGGCTGCTGGATTCATTTTTTCTTCTGTTCGTTTTTTTAATTACGTTTTGTTTTTTTCTTTTTTTGTGTGTGTTTTTTTTTTTTTAATATGTGTGATTCATCAGGGACATATTTTAGTGTTTACTGTATCATTCAGGTGAAATGGAGTATTAAAAACAACGTAGATCTGTTTATGTTACTGTGGGTATAGCTCTTTGCCAAGGGAAAGGGATCCAAGATGTTTTAATTCACAGTGTGATTCAAACACATGCATCTCGTTTCTGAATATCTCCAAGCATGAGCAGCACTTTCACATTTACCCGTTTGCATTCGCATCTTCTCTGAAAGCGTTTGCAACATACTATGTTAGTATACACATAGCTGATGGATGCAGTAAGCTTAGCAGTGAAAGCATGTTCATGAGCAAAGTATAGAGCAGTAATCAATGTTCATGAACGCTGTGCGGTCTGATAATTTCTGATGCAGAGCAGAGAGGAGGCACAGGTGCACTGTGTTACTCAAAGATTGACCAGGGCATGGAAAAAGTGGGATCTGATGTCTCCAGTGGATTCACAGAAGGCCAAAGTAAGGCAGTATTGGATTGGACAGTTCAGTTCTCTGCTTGGGCTGATAGGGATACTATACTAAGATTTTTCTCTTTATTCAAAGGGAGGAGTGATTTTCTGTCAAGGAAAAAGGAAAGTGAGGAGATGAAATGTTTCCCTATGCACGCAGTACTCCAGGTCCCTGCCCATTCAGTGATGCTAGGATGTGTTCTCCCATCTTGCACGCAGAGTGCATCCTGCCATCTATCTCCAGGCAAAGCTCTTGTTCTTCTTGTCCCTCCTCCTGCCCTTTTCTCCCCATGAGGTATTTAGATGTACAGGGTGAGAGCAGGCACTGACTTTCCAGCCCTGCACAGTGTAGGTAACAATCCAGTACCCGCACCTCTTTTGCTTCCTGCGTAACTGAGACTGCTGCTGCTGTTTTTGTCTGCTTCAAGTGGAAAGGTCTAGCAGCTCAGTAATGGCCAGTGCTCTTTAAAATCTTCTTACAAATCCAGTTTAGGATGCTAATTTGCTTGAGGATGCAGTAGAAGCACTTTGTCGCATCCAGTCAAACCCAGGGGAATCACTGTGGCATCCATGGGTGGCCAGAACTGCATATCCTGGAATGAATGTGTAGGATAAGGCAGCCACATAAGCTCTTCATAGCTGGCTAGCAGTGCAATGTTTGCTTTTCCAGTGAACTGGAATATCTTTTTTTTTTTTTTTTTTCTTCCCCATTTCTGCTTGGATGTTTTGTGCTTGGGGGTTTTTTATTTGGACTTTTGTTTCTGGTAGGGTGACAGTGCTGGCTGTCTGCTTCTCACAGCAAGCTGGCAGAGCCATGGAGGAGCCGTGCATTCTGGTCAGGCTCCCAGCTCACGAGAAGGCTCCGGTCCCCAGCCGGGTGACTGGCAAGTGCTAGCCAGCGAGCAGTCCTGACAGTGCAGAGCTGCAGCACAGAGGGTCAGCCTTGGGGGCAGAGAGCCAGAAATACCAACAAGTCATGGCCTGAGCAAGAAGCTAAGTGCCCTTTAGAAATGTATTCCGTGCGCTCCTTGATTTAAGTAGCCAGCTATGAGCAAATGGAATGAGGTCTCAAGCTCCTGAGCAGCTTGCTAGATGGGAAATCAAGCGTATTTCCAGTGGAAAGCTGCTGAAAATTGAAAGGAATTTGTTAAAATCAATGCTTTTCTTCTCCAGTCTCTTTCTGTCTCAGGAAATGAGTATTTTCTGATGGTTGTTTCATTGAAAAATTGTCATTCGGCTGTAATGATATCAGTCCTTGATCTATGCAGTGTGTTGGGCGCTGCAGAGTAACTTCCTCTTCTGCAACAAATGCCATGTAAGAAGATAAAATGGGTTGCTTGTAACAAAGAGATAACTTATAACATGTTACCTTAGCAGTGTGCTTTTATGTATTGCTCTAACCAAACACCATCTCTTCTTGCCCTCCTCTCTTCCTCCTGACCCCCCCTCTGTTTCTGCCTTTAGATGAGGAGGTGAGGTACCAAGATCTGGTGTTGGTTGCACAGATGACCCGTCCTTTCTGCCAATCGTAGTTCTTGGTATTCAGCACCACAAGAGATGCTCGGATGGATTAGACTGAAAGCCCTTCCAGCTGGGTATCATGCTGCTGACCAGAAATGGAAGGGAATGAGTGTGGGAGCAGTGCAGGTAGAGATGCAGAGGACTCTGAGGGAGCAGGATTAGTTTAACAGGACTGAGAAGGTCTAAGTCCCCACCAGCGATGAATTCTTGGAAGTGATCCTTGCTAGTGTATCTGTTCCACAGCTCAGAGGTTTTAGTCTTAACACAGAAATACCCCGACTGGTTTTAAAGTAGCCCAGGTAAGACAGCAAAGAGATCTGCACAAATTTATCCCACAGGGAAACTGTCGTGTGTGTCTCACTGCAAATCCTTTTGGGAAATCAGAAAGGCCAAGGGATGGGAATTGGGAACGATCTCTGTTACCACGCCTGCAAAGCTGGTAATTCCTACAGGGTTTCACTTACAACAACCTTTATTCATGTCTGCCATACTGAATATTTATTTCTGATGCAAAGTACCTTAAAGATCTGATCAGTGCCCCTAGGCGTAGATGGGTTATAATTTTTAGGCATGTAAGACAAAGATGTTACATGCATTGGGGAGCTATCAGCTCAGGACAAGGAATGCTAAAAATATATGGGGAGAAAAGGGGAGTAGCATGATGGTAAAACCTGCGCATGAGCTGAGAAATCATAGGTAGTGAAATGGGAAGCTGAAGTTGCGTTACTATTTCTTCCATATTGTTTGTGTGAGAGTTAATTAATGTTGATTACTGAGCCATTATAGAATAAAGCAGTGGATTTAGTGCTTCTGGGGTGAACATATTCATTAAAAAAAGTCTCACTTGTAGCAGGCATAGCAGAGGTCATTGCAAACCTACCAAACACCATCTTGTTAACAAATCAACACCGGTGTGCTTTCACCGTGTTCTGTGATACTGATGAGTTGAGACAAGGTAGCCAATGTAGCATTTTTAAAGTTATTGAAAGTATCCAAAACAAAAAGCAAGAAGCTGCGCTTTATTCTGCATCACAGCGCGCATTCAAAGCTGAAAGGCCTGTGGTGCTGCTGCTTGAAATGCGGCTGCGCAGATCAAGGCCCTGTGATTAATAAGGGTTAATTTCAGCCAACTGTCAGTTTTGATAACCACTGCACGGCTCGTGCTTATATAAGCCTCCATGGTCAAACCCATTTCCCCTGGAATTCCATGTTTCTGTTGCCTTTGCTCAGCAACAGAAAGAAATCTGCACCCTGCAAACTTCTGTTCCTGCTCTGCCTTAGGGTACCAGCACACCGGTTTCGGTCTTCGTTTATGATGTTCTCCCAGCTGGGTCAGCAGCACTGGCCTTCACTGGGAGCACAGGAAAGGTGCCTGGGCACCTGATGGTGCAGCCACAGGTGGGGCACAGCCAGTGGCGTGCTGCAGCGCCAACTGCTGCGCTCCTGCTGCAGCCGATGCTCGCCAGTGCCATGCCTGCATCTAAGAGCAATGTGATCAGGACAGATAAGGGTCGGTTTTCAAGAGCTGATTATCAGCCTTGTGCCCCATTGGGATGTCTTGTAAATACCGCTAAGAGCGAGCAGTGTGTTAGTTCAGTCAGTAGTGATTTGGTGCTGGTGAATTGCCTTCTGGAGCCATTGGTCTGATTGCTTCCTTCTAAAGGCAATGTGTTACAGGCAGTGTATTTCACATTAGTCTGCACAAAATTAGCTGTAAATCAAGAATCTTTTCTTCATCCGTCAGCTAATATGAACTTTATGACAAGAGCTTTGCCTATGGATGTGTAATGAATAGATGAATAATTCTTAGCAGTTAACGGTATTTCATTGTGCTGGGGCCCTCCCTTGTGAAGCAGCTCAGGAATGACAAAGATCTTGACATACAAGCTCTTACTGAATTGTAGTTCCCTCAGACCCTGGGTGTTGATGAGAGTAAGCCCTGTGCTGTCAGGAGGTGAAGAATGGGTCGCTCATCAGCAGATCGTAAAGAAGAGAGGAGGGGACAAGAAGATCAGACTGGAAAAAGTGTCAGCTGGTTTCGTGCTAATTGATCAGTCCAGAGCTTTGAGGAAAGATCGTTCTGCAGACAGCAGACATGAGCTGCCTGCTGCTGTAGATGGAAATCAGTCCAATGAACGTGGTGGGGGAACTTTGTTTAACGATAAGCTCTTAAGTTGTAATGCATTTCAGAAGTAATTACGCTTCAAAGATGAATAACAATTGGGCTATTTTGGTGGAAGTTATTGTAAGAAAAGCAAGCTCCTGAATTGGATAGCCCCATCTTCCAGTGCTGCAAGCTGACAATTCTCTTGGACTTTCTTCAGTTGCACCTTAATAATAGCAGCCTCTGGTGATTTAAGTCCTAGATTTTCCAAGACCAGTTTCCTTGTTAAACATTGCACTTTCGCAATCCGAAGGAAAAGCCTAAGCTTTTGGAAAAGCATACCAAATAGCTGGGGTTCTTCAAGCAAGATGGGCCCCTGGCTTCTCAAGAGAGCCTGCTTTGTCCCAGGGCTTTATGTTAAAGCAGAAACAGGCGTGCATTTACAAGTGGATGCAACAGCCTGTTCCAAGCAACTCCCATCAGATGTTTCTTGTGGAGATTTCAGTGTCTTCTGCAAGATCTAGAAGTTACAGATAAAGCAACAGACTTCTTCTTTGGTAGGAACTGCCAGCAGCTCCTGCTCCAACTGGCTCACCATTGGCAAGGCAGCGGATGTTTTATGCCTTTTTCCAAGGCTCTCTCCAGCACAGTCCTTTTGCACTCAGAGGCACCCATGTGAGAAGAATATGTTTCTCTCTCATATAAACAGCTCCACATTTTGCCTCCCCTGTAAAAATGTCTGAGAGGGGTGTTAGCAGTAACTGTAATTTCTCTGAATTGGTTTTGGTTTTTCTTTTCTCCAAATTAGTCAAGGTGGAATCCTTTCAGAGACCTCTTGAATATCTGGAAAACCTGTCACGTGCTAAAGGGGAAGAGGAGGGTCGAATCTGTAACTGCTCTTCCATCCGCTGTGACTGAAGCTGAATCAGATGCATCTGTCCTGGTGGCTCTTTGCGCTGGGAATCCGTGCAGACCATCGTGTGGATCTGCAAATTCTGGCCATCTAAAACCTTGGAAGTTGCAAGCAGCTTGAATTGCTGAACACATCCATTTTTATTTGTCCGGCCTACACACAGAGATACCCCGGGTACTTTGCAGACATGGAGTTGGATCTTGTCTTTGATTTCGTGTCATTGCTAACAAAAAATGCGTGACGTTTTCTTGGTGAGTCGGTCTCACTTAATAGAACCAGGTGTAATGGTGTTCAGTATAAGTGCACGTGACTGGAATTCTGCCTTCATTGAAATCCCCACAAGGCTCTTTTTCCAACTTCAGTGTGTTGTTATGGCATGAAGATTTTTGCATGTTGGCATGAAAACTTGTTGCAATTTCCTTTCTTTTTTAGCTTCCCATAATGTTAAAGAAATAGAATGTCAGATTGCTTTTTTTACCTTTCTTTTTTTTTTTCTTTATACATATTTTGCTTCAAGTTATTTATTCGTAAGTTGTTTCTATACCTGAAAGCAGGTGTGTCCAATGCAGCCTGCGGAGCACACTGCAGTGTGAACTCCATCTGGGTGGAAGTACGGCATGGGGCGCAGCGCTATGCCAGGCTCAGCTGCTGGCAAATAAGTGGATGGGCTTTGGTACAGCAGGTAAACGCAGCTCTGGGAATGGCAAAAAATATGCAGCCCTGCTTTTTGTCTTGATAAAGGAATTTGAGAATAGGTTTCAATAGTACAATAAATAAATAAATAAATAAAATAAAATAAAAAAAATTGTTTTTGTTGTTTGCGGCTCCATTTTCAGTCTACAAAAATACGTTACTCACAAATGGAATGTACGGAGTTGCTATTCCAAATCTGACCGTGTGTCTTTACCAGACTTCCGTAAACCCTCTTTGAGCAGAGGGAAATACCCGTGAGCTCACCGTCGCAGCTGACTCGTGTCGTTGCTTTGTGGCATTGTGTTCGTTTGTGAACAGCAGCGTTAAGGGCGCAGTGCAGGAAGAGTAGCATTTCTTCAGCAGCAGCCTTTACTGGTGAACACCTTGAGGAGTCACCAAGGATGGCAGCCACTGCCATCAAACCAGACTGTTGCTTTAGTTTCATGAACACAGGGTCGCACAGGCTACTAATTTTGCATTTTTTTGTTGTTCTTTTTTTTTGTATGTTTTAATTTAAAAAAAATACAAGTTTTTTTTTTTTTTTTTTAATTTTAATACATTAAATACATATTTTATGGGATCTGCTTGGAATGCCATGCCTCCTCCTTTGCAGTGATGTCTCGCGATGTCGGAGATGGATGTTGGTGGGATGGCAGCAGAGCTTGAGCTCTCTCAGCAGCGTGCTGTTCCACGTTGTTGCTGTGTGACAGCTGGCAGCGGAGGGGCAGCCTGACAGGACGGAGTCAGGCATGGAAGTGTGGCTGAAGCAGAAGGGTGGTGTGGAATTCCTGCACGTGGAAGAATTTGCTCTCATTGCCATTCGTTGACACTTGCTGAATGTTTGTGGTGACCAGCCGGTAGATGTGAGTGCAGTGAGGTGGTACATTTCAGCAGTGGTTACAATGGCAGCAGATCACCTTCACTGGTGCAGACTGTTAGGAGTGCAGCATGCAGGCTTTTTTTCATTGCTGGTGAAAATGTATAGCTAGCGGTGGCGGCTGCGTTGAAAAAGAGCGTTTTGTAGCTGGGAATTTGTTCCATTAAATAGTGCTATTGTGCTCTGTGTATCATTTGTATTCCTGTGGAAATAAATGGGAGGCGTTACTTTTGGATTGACCTCTGCCCATGTGGCTCTAGGCGGTTCGTCTTCCCTCAGCGCAGCCCAGGCGATCCCAGAGGATGGACGCCTGTGCCTCAAGCCACCATGCCTTATGTGATGCATCAGAGCGACTGCTGTGGTAAAGATGATGGCCTGAAGTTGCATGTAGGCGGTGTAGAGTGAGAACGGCTGGTAGCGTGCGTTCAGAGAATCTGTAGGCTGCGGAACGATGGGCTTCCAAAGATGTAGCTGTCTTCTTTGCCTAGGTAAGCAAAGAGATGAACAAGCCAGTGAATAGTTTAAGAGGTCCCTGTTCTAATGCTAGCAAGAGATCACGGTAGGAACAAATGCTGAATGTCCTGCTTTTAATAACAAAAAGTTATATTCTATCCTCAGAAATGCTTATAAAGCTTTCAGTTTCAGTAGATCAATATTTGTGTCTAAAGGGAAGAGTTTATTCCCAAAATCGCACTGATTACATGTTGAGCCTAAAACTGATTACGTGTTACTTTTTTCAACTCTGCCAGTAGTGAAAGAGAGCAAACGTGCCCTCTGAAAGTGTTCAGCAGCCTTTAAAACCAGATTACTGCTGCTTGGCAGCTGCCTACAGGGAGAATAGGAAGGCACCTGCAGTTAGAGTACCTTTGGAAGAGCAAGGAGGTGCTTGTCACAGCTTATTTCCAAGCGGAGCTGTGTCTGGTTAATGAGTGCAAAAAGGTGCTGCTTGTTAACGCTTCTCTGGGGCAGTTTTG
This sequence comes from Tetrao urogallus, assembly GCF_951394365.1. NCBI lineage: Eukaryota > Metazoa > Chordata > Aves > Galliformes > Phasianidae > Tetrao > Tetrao urogallus. Next base: position 3,154,568 of record NC_136819.1, read on the forward strand.
TAGGGTTTGCAGCTGCTCCAGTTCCTTCCTAGACTGACTCCTTTGCAGTTCACTGCAAAGGTTGCAGACTGCTCCTTGCAAATGCTTCAGCCGAGAATTACAGGTTTGTCCGTAACCAAGCACATTTCTACTACTGGGTAAAAAAGGCCCAGACTCAAAGTAGTGCTCAGGCCCTTGCGGCAACCACTTTGTTGTTGTTTGTTCACTGGCCTAAAACATCTGCTGCTTCCTTTTCTCCCCTCATTTCTGTGCTTTTGAAGCCAATTGCTGCAAGGAACACAAAAAACCCTTCTGAAGGATACAGGTAAGGAGAGGAAAATAGCCAAAGATGGCACCTTGCTGTGAGGTGAGCCTAGCACTGCAAGGCACTGCTGGTTTTTGACAGTTGCCAAATGAGGTGGAATTCTGGGCCACACGTCTTGTTTCTTTTCAGTACTGCGCGTCCTCTACAAAAAATAATGCTAAAATGATTCGCGTCACATAGCTGGATTTATTCTGGGTAGGAATGGAGAGAAATTAGTTGGTCTGAAACCTGTGGAAATGTTTGTTGTTTGCAGTCACAATGTTTCTGTCTAATGACGGTGCATCAAGTACTTGATAAGGTCATGTAGGTATGTTTATTATCTGATGCTTCATGCACATGTCAGAGAAACTACACGCGCTGCATTTCCCTGACACTTCATTGGGAAATGTTGGTTAAAATCAGCTCAGCACGACAAAAATAATCTCGGTGTACCTCCCGGATTCATGTTGTTCTCTTGCTTCATCTTTCCATTCCTGAGAGGACGTTTCTGCAATAGACTGTGATGTTTTTGCCTTTACCAATTATAATTTCTCCCTGGACAAACACCAACCAGCGTACCTCAGCACTGTGTGTTGCCCAGATACAACGTAAATGCTGCTGCTGGCGAGAGAAATTACAACCATACATCAGAAGACAAAAATGGACCTTCCACTAAGGGCAGGGCTCATATTTAGCTTTGAGGAGTGCTGGATGTGGAACTTGTCTCTGTAGCTGAACTAGAAAACGTGTGAAGCAGTCTCTCAGGCTTTTGGAAAAGAGACAGAAAGAGCCGGACCTGTGCACTGTCCCTGCTGGTGTTTCTAGGAGGAATCTCGCAAGAATTCTCAGCTAGAACACACTTCAAGTCAGTGAAGCCCTTAATCATCGTGCCAGAGTGTGAAAGGTTTGGAAAGCATGGTGATGTTTTCATCAGGAATGTTATTGTAGGAGATTCTTCTGTTAAGGAATTGTGAATTAACTTGTTTTCCTTGCTCAGATGCTGAGGTTTCATTTATTTGAAACCTCCTTTAAAGGAGCCATTATGAAAACAATAGGACCACTCATCTAAAACAGACTAATATAATTAAAAAGTAAATCACTGCTGACACCAAAGTGTACTTAAAAGCAGCTGCAGTGAATAAGATGATTGGATTTCATTGCACAAAAATGAAAGGCATGCAGCCACGTGGGACCAATAGTGCTGGGTAATTTATTGTAGAGGAAAAGTGCAGAATAAATCAGTAGCAATGTGGACCTGTAAGAAAAAAGAAAAGAAGGAGAAAAAAAAGTGAATGTTTAAGACTTCGGTAACTTCCTGCAGAGCTGTAAGTAGTGATTTGGATCCAGGGACTGAGAAAGGCTGATGCAGTGAAGACTGCAGTCCAGATTGGGAACAGAGAGGGACTCGGAGCAGGCAGGCATGCCTGTGTCTGGCAGGGGTACAAAGAAATGTGTGCAGAGCAGGCGGAAGGAGAAAACTCCCGATTGCTGCAGTAGTCTGGTCACATGAAGTGTTTAATTCTCATTCACCTCTCCATGCTTACAGTAAGCAGTGGCTGCCTGGAGAAGCAGTAATAATAATTTCCCCTTTTCTTGACTGTGTGATTTCCTTCTGATTGATATATATGTATATATATGAAATCTACATAGATGATTTGATATGTATGTATATGTATGAAAAACTGCGTAGATGAAATGAAATATATATTCTGATTCATATATATATATATATATATATATATATATATATATATATATATATATATATTTCATTTCATCTGCGTAGTTCCTATGAACTGTGAGGCCTTGTTGGGGTTTTGGCACAGCAGTAGCTCTGCGTGAAGCCTGCTGTACACAGGGTGTGTGGCTTTGTCAGCTGTTGGGATGGGGTGGAGTAGCAAAGACAGATTTACTCAAGGCAAAGCAAAGTCCAGCTGAGGGCTCGGTTGGTAGCATGCCTCTGAGGTGTTCTGCATGACTCTTGGCTTTGTGAAAGATGTTTTTTGAGTTGAAGGTTGTCCTTGACCTTGATAGTTAATTAATACAAAATGAATATAATTAATGTGTTCCACAGGCAGCTGGTTGCTGGATGAAATAATGCTGGATAGCCAGAACTTCAGATTTACAGTTCAGTATGGAGGTGGTATGTGTGTATGTAATGAATTGGGATTTTCCAAAAGATCTGTTGTGACGTCATTCAGTTGAGCAGAGCAAGCTCGCCCTCCCTGCCTGTGCTTGTGGATCAGCAGCTATCGCTTCCTGAGCCCTGGGGACAACAGCAGTGATGAGATGGCTGTTGTTGGTGCAGAGCACGCTGCCCCATCGCTGCGGTGATGGAAGATGGGATGTACTGAGGAAGAGAGCTTCTGATCTACAGGCGACTTGTTGGGGTTGCTGACACTTCCTGTTTCTGTGTCTGTACACTGGTGCAAATGATTTACAGCAGAGCTCTCTAATTGAACTTAATTATTGGCCTAAAACATTTCTATATTCTTTGAGGCAAGATGCCATGAAAATACAAAGTACTTTGTATGTACCTTGCTCAACAGATGTTAGAAGAACGCCACAGTAAGTACGGATTTAATGGACTTCCAGTAGGTCTTCCTGCAGCAAGAACTGAACAGTTTTATTGTATGCACACAAGTCCTTCGGTTTGTTCCAGTGTGTGACTATGGCACCAGGGGGGACAGGATGGAATCGCCCAGCGTTTCTGGGTGCTTTCTCATTGGGAGTTGTCCCTATCTGGGCAGAGGACAACATATCTGTAAAGCTACTCCAGTGTGGAGCGTCCAAGCGCTGGCTTCCTCATGAGACACGGCATTGATCAGGCCTTGCTGCTCTAATTCTCAGCCACTCGGGGTGCTGGCCCTGCAGTGATGGAGCACTGCTCATCTATTTAGAGATTGCTAAAAAGAAAACAACCTAATTTTATTTTAAGGATTAGGAAATGGTTTTAATAATGTAACTTCTGTGAAAATGAAAGAGAATAATGCTTGTTAGTGCTGGTGTGAAGTCCCCTGGTGTGTCTGTGAGGAGAGGGGACACGAGGGATTAAAAAGAAAGGAAGGAACAGATGGGTATCCAATGTCCCTGACTTAAAGAAACAGAACACAATTATAACACTGTAAAATTCTAGAGGTGCTAGAAAAGAGGTCATTAGGTTTATAAAGAAATCTGAATTAAATGATGATAACAATCAAGTGTTCTGCTAGTGGAACGAGAAGCATGCTCTTTGGGGCTCTGAATATCTCCTAAGTATTCAAACCCCTATTTCATGGGATAGTAATGCTCTGGATCATTTCACTAAAACATGGCTAACAGCTTAACTCTGAAATTCAAACCTAACTCCAACACCTCAGAGGTGAGCACTAAATAGGTCAGTGTACATAATGCTTCAGAACAAGGGAACGCCATGGGATGTGTGTCACAGTAGGCATTTTTACCAGCAGCCTTAGGCATGCAGCCAGCTGTGTCCTTGTTAGCTAGTGCTGTTTTTGCAGACAGGCAGAAAATACTTCTGTCTGCACCCCATTGCAGTGACAGTCCCTTTTCTGATATTCAGAAGGCACGTTGTGGCAGGTGAGTGCAGTGCAATATGGTGAATGCCTGCCCTTAGAGCACAAACCTCTGTTTATGCTCCTTAATTTTGAATTATTCCAACCGTAACACAACTGTATGAATGCTGCGCTCAGCAATTCGGTGTCCTAGGGATATTGCTGAGTACTTGAGAGATGCTCCTGAAGACAGATGTGCTTCTTCGTGTCTGCTGATGGTGTAGACAATACCAGCCAGTTCTCTCCAATTGATTGCTATGGGACGACACGCAGCCTTGTGGCCACAGGGTTTCGTTTCTGCCTCTCAGTTCTGTGTAACCAACTGGAATCCAAAACAGAACTTTCTAAGTTGGAATGAAAAACTCTTCCTTGGTCTGTTAATTACATCAATTGCAGTTGTCATTCTGATGGCAACTCCTACTGTTTTTAAAGCTCTGTTTCTTAGAATATTCTGTTCGATGGCACACATAAGCTACAGCCATGCTAACTGATCCAAAACTTCCTGAAACTCCTCAGGCAACAAGCAGTATGAGTATCAGGCAGGGAGAAACCTTCATCTGGCTTCCCTCAGTGTTCTGGGGAACAGGTAGTGCTAAAGAATATACTGAAAAGCCCTACAACAGCTGTAACAGCATTCTGCAGCTGTGTGAGTGCGGGAGAGGCAGACTTACCATTGGGGCAGGGAGCTGATGGTACTTTGGCAGATTGAGCTCCATCATGAGGGAAAAGAGGTGCAAGGAAATGGGCTGCAGAAGGCAGCCCTGATGGGAAAAATGGCAACATCTCTGCTCCCTGCACTGCTCCACGCCTTGTAAAATCCTGCTCCTGTCAGTCTGGATGGATGACTTAATCCACAGTGTGAGAGCAGTGTGCTTTGGCTGTTCCATTCTCAGGCAGGTTACTGGGAAAGCACAAGGCAAGAGACAGCACTGTGCTGGAGGAATGGCCCGTGAGGCAGCAGCCCATTTGGCACTGCAGGGGCTGAGGTAGGGGTGTGAAATTGCTTTCTCTTAAGAATTCTCCTTTTCGGGTTACAGAAAATACAGGTGGTGATATGATCTGTATGTCTTTAATATGCTTAAAAGCTGCCTTTTTGAGGGAGGAAACAGTGAAGAGTGGCTTACACGTGACAGCTTCAAACAAGGGAAATGAAGCTGCCACGATTGCCTCTGGACAGCAGTCAGAGCACTTTTGGAGTGCTCATATTGCACGTTCTGAATGAAAATGAACACACTGATTTGTGCAAAATGCCATCAAGGATCAGGACAGCTCACCCCCTGGCTGACTCGCTGGTCTCACTTAAAATAATTTGCTCTTACCAGAATAACTGTTTCTCCTGCATTCGGGCAAGGACATGTGGCTCACGTCTGAGCGCAGCAGCAGAACGGTGGGCAGTGGTAGCGGAGAGTTGCTGCCAGCGCTGCCCAGCATCGTTCTGAGTCCCTGCTCTGTGCTGTGTCCAGAGCAGAGCCAGCCTTCTGCGGTTCCCTGCTGGTACCTTGCACGTGTTCACAGTGTGCCCAAGAGCCCGGCTCCGTGCTGTCAGCCGTGCCCGTTTGGAAACTGAAGGAGTCTGAGCAAAAAATGCTGTAGTTACCAAGTGTGAATGTGATGAGTGAACATGGTGCTTTAAAACACTTTTGTCTGTATTTGCTGCACATGCTGAGTCCTGCTGGTTGGCGGGCTGCTGCTCAGTTTCATGCATCTGCTTTTTTTTCTGTGGAGAACGCATGGGTGTGCTGCAGTGCTTTGGGAGATGGGGTTTTTCTACTTTTTTTTTTTTTCCTGATGTACTCACCGTTTCCAGATAATCTGTGATTTTAAAGCAACGGTAGATTGATGACACTTACGTATAGTCTTAAAGGATGGTTTAGTCTAAAGGACTGATGAAAGTGGGAAAGTTAAAACAGAAGCGGAACAAAAGAATATTTATTGGATAAACCTTTTAAGCAGAGGATAAGAATTACAGTGGTTATGGTCACTTCAAGACCTAGTTTAATCCCCTGCTTTCAAAAGTTGCTATTTCTAAGTGCAATAAAAAGTTGTTCCCTTGCTTTTTTTGGCAAAGATAATTTAGGATCACAAACCATTTCTGTGGTCCTAAAGGCAGCACTGTTCTGTGTAGAATGAAGAAAAATGCGTGGCAGAAAATCAGCTCTCTCAGAAGTGGATTCAAGGGGAGACGCCTTCCCTACCAAGTCTGCTCAGCCACAGCAAATGAGGACTCCAGTCCTCAGAATGCACCAGGGCTCATTAGTACACACTGCTGAGCTTTATACTGAGTGAAAATGAGTTATTGCTTTATTAGGACACTCCAGATTATGTAAGTGCACCTTAATGGAAATAAAATACAGAGTATGATTTTCACTGTTACCATGAGCAACAGTTCTGTAATTAATTTCAGCCTACTTTCCTTTCCTGGAACAACCACTTCATTGAGAGAAATCCTGTGGGACAGGAGATGCAGAGGGTTGTGAGTGCAAAGTGAGTCGGTGCTTTTGGGGTAACAACGGGCATGCTTCTTTTTGCATCCCGCCTAGAAAATCATTTAATCCCTTTAATTTCCCATTAAAAGCTTTCTTGATTTTTTTTTTTTTTTTTTTAATTTTTATTTATTTATTTATTTATTTTTTAGTACATTGTCAGCTAACATCCATATGGTCACTGCACTGAAATTACAGCTCTGACATAGTATCATTAAAAAAAAACCACAGACAGTGCCCGTGTTTGAAGGAAGGTGTCAGCCTGGTTACCTAATAGGCAGTTCTCTCCTGTAGGAGCAGAAATGGAATCACCAAGCAGCCAATTCAGGCAAGCTTTCCTGCACAGCAGAGCAGTTGAGCAGGGACATGTTAAGCACTGACTTACCTGCATTCCTGAAACTGGATCTGTTTGGACAGAAGTGGATAAACGGGAATTTGTGGAGGGGGGGTTTTGGTTGGTAGGCCCTACGAGGGGGTTTTGGTAGGCCCTACGAGGGGGTTTTGGTAGGCCCTACGAGGGGGTTTTGGTAGGCCCTACGAGGGGGTTTTGGTAGGCCCTACGAGGGGGTTTTGAATTCAGTTGGGTTGTGTTTATTATGTATCTGACGTTATGTGAGGTTTTCTTAGCTGCCGCTGGCAGCTGGAGGACACACAAAATCGCTACAAACCTAGAGAATTCAGAAGAAAAAAGCACACAATTCCCATGTAAATTCACTGCCTGCAATTGGTTTTCACTGCTGTTTGAAGCAACCCAAAATAAGTGCTGATGGGTTTAAGCATAATGTCCCTGAATCTAGGCATGTCATAGAACCACACAAAATTTGCTTGTCATCAAGCGACAATAGCAAGTCTTTTCATGTTAACGTGTCTTATCATGTTTAAGTTTTTTTTTTTTCTTATTTCTGATGAAGGAATGTATGACTACAATCACAGAATGGTCTGGATTGGGACTTTACAGGCCATCCAGTCCCAACCCCTGTGCCATAATCAGGGACACCTTCCACTCGACCAGGTTGCCCAAAAGCCCCATCCAAGTTGAGATTTTCAGAAAGTTCTTCTCTGAAGTGGAAAAAAAAACACCAGCTGCTGCAGGTGAAAAAGAACGGCATCTCAGCACTGAAGCTTGGGGCAACGTCAGCAGCCTCTTTGTTTGCAACCCTAAGGAGTCAGAGGTGTTGCACAGTGCAGTGGCAGCTCAGCACAGGAGCCTTACAGGTGATGCAGTGACCGTGCTGCTGGCCAGAGGGAGCTCCACGTATGCTCAACGTAAACGAGAAGTCCTCTGAAAGCTGCGCAGACTCAAACAGTGGCTGCTTATGTAGTTATAAAACACGTCTGTTTAGGGTGCATTGCAGGTCACGGCATGGTTACGATAAAGCAAATCTGCCTGTTCAGGACGTTTACACGGTGATGAACTCCATCTCAAATATATCAGTGTTGCTGGTTTCATCTCAGAAATATTATCACAGAACAAACTACTTCCTTCTCCTAAAAAATAACCAAACACACACTTTCACAAGTTCTAATGCTGTGCCTGCATGGATGTACCTTTTTTTATTCCAATACAGCTGTAAAACTGAATTAGGACAAGATCTATACAGATCTTATCCAGCAAAGGGAAAACACGCCGCGTTTCAGTTGTTACCTGTGAAGCCCATAATCTGCTAGCTGCATCTCCTCTGAAGTGCCTCCTTCCAGCACAGCCTGTAGGAAGGCACCTCGCCTTACCGCATGTGTGGGAAAACAAGGTGGCATTTCAGCTTTTGAGGACTTGTGCTAGCTGGTGGCTGTTTTTATGAGCTTAAGAGAAGCCTTGGGGCTTTTCATATCCTCAGTGATACGTCTGCGCCAGAACAGGGCGGATGTGGGGTGAGTTCCATTTGATGCTCTTTGTGGAGGATTTGTTCTGCTGTCAGGAGATCTCCAGCCGTACCTCCCAAGAGCTTTATCATTGCTGTTCTCATAGCATTTGACTGCCCAGTTCCCCACAGAAGACGTGCTGCACATTATGCCTTCTCCTTCTTGCTTTATCTCCTCCTTTTCCAAAACCAAAATATGTTTGGACGTAAAGGTGCTCCTGCAGTTAAGATGTTATCTTGAAATTCAGGGGTGTTGGTTTGTTTCTAAAAGGCGTTCTATTCATCACCTGTGAATTGCAGATAATGTTACTTTTCCTACTTTCTGAAGTTCCTATGACGATAAATCCGCTGTGGATAGAAAGGCATTGAGATGTTATGAGGATGGGGGTTAAATATTCTCAGTTCCAGAACAATCAAATGAGTGCCAAGCAGTGGCAGTGTGAAGTGAGTGGAAATGAAGCTCGGGCTGAAAGCAGGTGGGTTTCGTTCTCATAGTTCTTTGAATCTGGCTCTGATTTTGATGTCAGATAATACACTGTATTTTGCATAGCTGAACTGAATCAAATCATTATTACAGAGTGCGAAGTGGTCTGCACAGTAACATCTGGTAATGTTATTCAGCGTGCGTGAAATAAAACCAGTAATAAAAATTAGTCATTAAAAATAACTCCCAGCACAAAAAGAAAGGCACTAATCGCATCAGTTACCAAAAAGCAGCGGGAGCGCATGAAATAGTCTCGTGGCTCTCCAGGTCCTCCTAATCTCTCTTTTATTCCAAAGCCATTCAGATGGTGCTTAAAATTTTTCCTGAAAGCTTTCATTATTTTTTAATGCATGTTATCCTCTCGACAAGGTGTTTGAATTCCTTTGGTTCACCAAGGCTTCAAATCGAGCTTTATCTTCAGTGCTGCTTTTTTGAGCAGTGTCCCACTTTCTGTTCTTGCAGATTAAATCTTTTTAATCTTTTGTAAAATACACAGCTTGGCAGTGCTTTCGTGCCATGGGATTCTTTTTGGCACCATGTAATGACTTTATTCTGCGTGCCACTTCTATTGGGCATTGCAGGAACACGTGGATATGAAGTCAGTCATTAGTTTATACCACCTTCAGAAAGTCAGTAAGGTGCCAGCGTTAGAATGACAGTATCAACTCTTTGAAATCATGGTGTTGGAACTTTTTGGACAACATGCTGTCATAGAGAACAGCTGTTGAGTCACCCACCCACTCCCAGATTGAAGCCCAAATGTAGAAAAGGGATTTGGAAAGGATAATTGTTAGCTGTTTTTTGCATGTTTTAGCTTAGGTCATAATCCAGAATCCACTGAAGTCAATCTAGAGACTGCTTTGGCTCCACTGGACCTCTGAGCGAGCGCTAAGCATGTAGGGAAGGAGTTGTTCTGATACAACTTGAAAATAAAATTACTAAAAATCATTAAAATAATGACTGAAATTTGACAAAGAGGCTCCAGGAGGGTCTACAAAGACTTCACGCAACGTTTTGTAAGCGATGATGTCTAATTACACTTGCCGAAGGGATTTATCCCTTTGAAGGCTCCCAAGGGACAGCTGATTTCATTGCTGCGTCGTGACTTTCTGCTTAGAGGAGAGCAGAGGTGCAGCACAGGCAGCGGAAGCGCTCAGAGCAGGCAGAGGACGCCGTGCAAGCTGTCCCAAGGCTACAGCTGGTGTTGGGTGCTGGAGCTGCCTGGCAGAGCAGTGTGGGTCGCCTGCCCTTGCTGCCCTGTGGCAGAGTTTCCGTGTAAGGTTGCACCAGCAGGCTCACAGCACACCTGGCAAAAGTGCAGCAGCGGAGTGTCGGCTGTTCTGTGATTTGTAGTCCAGGAGGAAGGCCTTCTAAATGGGGAAGAGGCTAGCAGTATTCCTCCCGTATATATCTAACAGCTGACAGCTAGTTCCTGATGTGTTCCTTGGCAACTTCCTCACGCACAGAGGCATAACGTGTGCTTGACTGCTTTCCTCTTATTCTTTTCTTCTTGTTGTTGGAAGAGATGTGTATCAGGCTTTACTTTCCTGATTTTGAGAGCTACACGAGTGCTGGTGCCCTTTCCTCTGGTGGCTGGTGTTGTTACCTTCTCACACTCCATCACTGCAAATGCTGTGGTTTTCTGGTTCAAAACCTGACCATTTCATCACTCGGGAGTGATGGCTTCCCTGCCAAATGCATATACAGTCAAAGCAACTTGGAACGTAAAACGCAGATCCTACTTCTTATGCCATGTTTTGACTTTGAGCGTTTGTTTACTTCAAATAACAAAGCGTAACGCTGGGAGTATGAAGAGGAAGAAGAATGGGTACAAATGCAATACAGCATATGTATTTATATTTGTAGTTGATCAGAAAGTCTCTCTCTTTTGCTGAATACTTACAGCAATTTGTATTTTAGGATAGGTAGAAACCCTGAATGTTCAAACTGTACAAACATTGGAGACAAAACGCGGTGTGACATCGTCTTCATGGAAGCTCTTGCTCCAGGGAACCTCTGTGTGTGACACAGCTGCTTGGGTGTAACTGGCTTCAAGGCATATGAAAGTAACCTTACGCTGGTATCGATTACAGTGTAGCTGTTAGGTTTTTAAAGACTGGAAAGTAAGAAATGTTAGAAATGCGCATTGTAGAGACAGCTCCATGATTAGAAGATGTGTCTGGGATGACAGTGATACAAGTTGCAGCCTAGCCTTGTGTCATGGTGAAGGAACGCTTGGTAGCAAACATGTGGCTCTGTTCCCAGGCCCATCTGAACACTGGCTGCTGCATCCTTTGAGCTTTGCTGCTGTTCAGAGAGTGGTCATTAATTCTGCCCCCTCAGAAACAGGGGAGATCTGAGCTCTCATGCTCTGCTCCCCCTCTCTCCTTCCCTCCACACTTACTACTGAACCATTAATCGTGGACATCCGCTCTGGGTATGGATGTAGTTCAGATGTGAATAGCAGGTGCTCAAGGGATTTCAAACGCAAGAGCTTTGGATGTTCCTGACATGATTATTGTTTTCTCTTAGATATGCGGTGTATGATTTTAATAAGCATAAACATTTCTACTCGTAACAGGCTTTCTTTGGAAAGTGTAATATACAGTATTTTCAATATAAATGGCTTCTCAAGAATAATAATTAAAGACACACTTGGCTGAGAAGTCTTAAGGTGTTGAAACAGGAAAAATTAGAAGTATTTATAAGAAAGATTTTCACAAGGTGGCTTATCTGCTCACTGGGGTGAGCAAGAGATCGTGTGCAGTCTTGAGACTGGAAACCTTGTGTTGCAGAGAGGGCCTTCGGTGCTGCAATAACCTCGCCTGGTAGAAAGGGAAAGTCAGAAAATACAGAGTGAGGTGGAAACAACCAGTGGAAACTGTTTATTTTTAAATAGAATAGTGCATGGATTGGAGCTAGCCTGGACTATCAGAACTACTGCTATCAAGCAGGAAATGGCGCGATTATCACTAAGCTGGAAAGCCAGCTCTGTTGGAAATGCCAATTACTGGTAATGCATGAGTTGGATTTCTTAGTGTAATTGGGAAATATTTTTAAAAGACAGTGAAAATCATGTGAGTGAGTTGTGAACTCTGTGTTCCTCTAGGCGAATTACAGAGATGAATTCCTAGGGGAGATGGGGAAAATGCTTCTAAAAATGTGTGATAGATGTCTTCTGGGCATCAGAGCCTTGTTAATAGTTTCCTGATTTTGTCCTGTGTTTATTATGTCAATATCAAGTTTAAAACTGCTGATGCAGAAACTGCTACAGGCTTACAGAAATGTTGTTTGTAGCATGCTTTGCCACACCATTGCAAATTGGTGGGTGCTGTATTTCACCCTGTAATTTTACACAAGTAAATGGAGAGCAAAGGGCAAGTGCTAGCCATGGTTTTACGTGGAGGAGATTGCAGTGCATCCGCCACAGACTCTTACAGACAGGAGGATATTGAGCAGTGCATCATACGTTCTCACAGATGCATTGGGTTGCCCAGGGCTGTCGCCTCTTACTGGGGAGACGTGCACAAATAAAACATGTCTGCGAGCTGCTGCTTTGGGCTGACTTCTGCTGCTGCAGAAGGGAGGAGGCTGTGCCAAGGTTTGCTTGCCTTTGCACGCCACACTGGTGACCCACGTTCATAGGGCTCTGAGTGAAGCCGGGCAGCTGGGGGCATGCAGTGCCAGATAACAGGAAGGGCCAAGCGTGTTCCTCATGGTCAGAATTTGAAGGCACGGTGTCATTTAGTGCCTCTTGCTTTTTGCTGTAAGTCGCTGCAGAACTGTCCTAATCGCTTCTTTCTTCTGTCTCTCTTCACAGAGTGATGAGGTTTTAACAGTCATCAAGGCAAAAGCGCAGTGGCCTGCCTGGCAGCCCTTGAATGTGTAAGTAAGGGGGGATGCTGTGGCTCAGGAGCCTTGTGCTCAGTGCTGGCTAACAGAATGCTCCATCTCATGCAATTGTTCACTCCTCTAAAAAAAAAAAAATCTAAAAATATTTGGAAAGGTGAGTTTTTCGTCTTTTTTTGGCTTTGCAAACAATGCTTTTCTGTCTTTCACATCTTTTCGTGCTTTCTGTGCTTTGTTTCACGAACTGCTGCAGCAGAAGGATCATCCCATGGAATTTGTGCCTTCATTCAGCAAGCATGTTTGTCCAGTGCTTGACCAAATTGTGTCCTTTTTAATTCAGTGTTCTAGCGTCCTGTTAGTGCACTGTTACAGTAAGAGCAAACAACGCTTTAATATAAGGGGCATTCTGCCTGAGGAATTCCCTGATCCAGCAACAAAAGCTTCTGAAAGGAGTAAGTATTTAAAATACCTATCTGAAACACTCTGCTGTCTCTGTTGTGACCCTGAGGGCGTTGCTTTATCAAGTGAAGCAGCTAAGTAGCTCCCCAGGATGCTAACTTTGGGTTCTATGGCACTCATCAGAAAAGGAGATAAAGCTCTCTGACATCCTGCTGTTGGCTGGTGGTCTCTGAGGGGAGCAGAGCTGGGGTTCGTTCCTGCATATTTATCTGTGCTTGGCCCAATGCTTGTACTAATCATCCAGGCCCAAACGAGTGAGTTTTATAAGAAGTGAGTGAAGAGGAGAACCCAGTGTGAGGGCTCCTTCTTTAGCTGAGTCAAATTGAGTCCGTGGAGAAGCAGAGTAATTACTGCAGGGCTGTAAGGACCAAGTAGTCCTGTCGCATCTGCAAAACATGTGAGGGAAGCAGCCAGGGAAATGCCATGCCTGGTTTTGTTATTTGTGCTTATGGAAGTATGTGGAAATTTGGAGGTTGGTTAAAGAAAAAAAGAAAACTGCCAGAAGAGTTCAGTTTTTAGAAAACGTTTCTTATCGTAAGAGGCTTAGAAACTCTTAAGCAGCTTAAGATTTAAGCTACTCAGTTTATTAAAAAAATAAAAATAAAAAATAAAATTAGGAGGTGATCACAGTGAGAAGATTTCTGAAAGCCGATGGTTCTCTCATCTATCCAAACTTCTGGAACCTCTCATGGCATGGAAGCAATGGGAGTTTGTGACAAGGAAAATCTCGGTAAATGGCTGGGAAAAGCTCTAACAGTGTGACAGCCCTTCGCAGGAAATCAGCTGGATTTTCCATTGCTTGAATGTATTTTAGCCGTGAGACAGAGGTGTCAGCTGTGCACAGGAGTTGTGTGTGAGAATGTGTTGGACTGCAGTTGTGCAGGTGGGCAATCGAGATGACAGTGGTGGCGTTCTTTATGGCGTTGTTCTCCTGAAATGTTCAAGTATTTTTGGTTTGGAAGGATGTTCAGATAACAAAGCTGAAGGAATGCAGTGCTGCTGTTTGCCGTGGGACTGGACGTGCCCTTTCACAAACGTGCCTGCAAACACTTCTGCAACATCCTGCAGATTTCTTCGAGTCCCTTCTCATCTCTGCCGTTTGCTGCTTCTCCATTTAGCAACGCCAGGAGGAATAAATACTGCTATTTGTGCTTTCCAGTTGTGCAGGTGTTCCCTTAAACAGCACTTCCTTCACTTTATAGACACTGTTGGATTTTTGGCTTTTCAGACACTTTTTATCATATTTTGTCATTATGTCCTTTTTAATTCAGCTTTAAAGTATCAGTGAAGTTGCAAAGAAAGACTTTTTTTTTTTTTTCAGTTGCCATTAACTTCTGGTGTTAATTTCTGCATTATGAATTAACACTCTTGGAATTTAGATGAGAATTGTACACGTTTTGGATAATGACTGTGCAGGAGAAACATTTGGTCTATCATTATGCATAACACAGTCACTAATCAGTAATTGTCTAATAGTCATAAATAATCTTCTTTTGCATAATCATGAGTTACATATTGGGTATATAATGTGGTGTGGTACTGATGGCAAAGAGGTGCTCCAATAGGTCCTAATAAGCAAAGCCTCAAAAGCTTTCTGTGTGTGTTTCACAGTGATTATGAAGTGCATAATGCTGCTGTGCCAATTACCAGGGGCCTGAAGTGTCAAAAGTTGGCAAATTCTGCCTGTTCACTCTTCAGTTTTCCTCCTGATTCTGTATTTGTAGCCCTTTGTGATTCTTATTGGTAACGCTGCCCAAGTATCAATACAAAGTTGATCTGTCGATTGCATTTCAAATAGAGGGAGGAGGGGAACAGTTCTTGCCAAACCTCGTGAGGGCTTTAAGAGTACTGGAATAATTGTGTGCTGCTGTGGGCAATCTGGAGAGCAGCTACATTTGCATGGGTGGTGGAGGGCAGATCTCTGGGCTTGGTGCTCTCTTATCACTGGTGCCAGGTCAGGCAGAGCTGTGCTTTCAGTCGAAACCAGAGAGAAAAGCAAGTTGCCGAGTGCAGGCGGTGCTCAGCACTGCTGCCTCAGTAGCCAACAAAAAAGTAAGGGAGAGCACGGCATCTCTGCCTCTCCTTACGGAGGCTGCAGCAAAGCAGCAGTAGTTCCTAGCCAGATCTTGAGCATCTGGAGAGCTCTTGTGCCTCCACTCCTGTCACCTGCAAGAGTCTGGGAGGATGGTGTGGGCCAGGCTGCTGTCCCAGATGTACCTGAAGTTAAATGGCTTTTCTTCTCTGTCACAGCTGGGCAATGAAGCCAGGACTCCTGCGGCCAGTTGTATCTCATTAAGTAGCGTTTCTAGCTCTCTTTTGATTGAGGGCACAAAAAGTGTGTAAGTCTGTCTACATCCAGTTTTGCAGAAAGCCTTTTGGTTTTGATACCACAGATAAGAACAGAAGTATAACTGGGAATTTTTCTTCTACTTAAGAGGAAAGTAGAGACTTCTGCTTGCAGATCCAGTGGGTAGAAAGTTCCTTCCCAGAGAGAGGTCTTTAGTTTCAGATCTGAGTTCGGTTACATGAAACTACGCAGTGTGCTGGAACAAGCTGCCAGCACTAAGCAGGGAAGGATGCAGCGGTACTGAGTAATTTTCTCAAATGCTCACTGTTAATTATTGCTCAGGCTAATAGATGTGAACATATTGTTGTACCCCCAACACAATACCGTGTGATGGGAGCTATATCCTCTGTAAGTGTAGTGCTTTGCTATCTTTTTCTGTCATTCCTCAGTTCCTGTTCCAGCTCTTTGTCACTCTCTTTTGTTTGTTTTGCTTCCTATCACGCAGTTTCATCAACCTCTACCCAGTTTCTTATCCAGCAAGCGAAAAACCTGTCCTGCAGGAGACAACTAGTGTTACAGTTGCCCAATGGAGAGCATCATTGAGAGTGTGAGGAGTGCCATACAAGCACTAAATCAGCTTCCCTTTGTATATGTTTGTATTATCAAGTTGCGTGTCTGAAATTCTGACTTTAAAGTACTTGCAGAATGCATGAAGAATGCATTCTCCCTCGGGTGTAATGCTGTCAGTGTACAACATGCTGTCAGATGAAAAGTACTTTCCTTATCTTATGTGTATAAACAAGAGCACCGCTGCCTTTCTCTCAGCTGTGTTTCAGGCAGAAGCAAATTTTACTTTTCAGCTGCAAACCATTGGCTTTTGGCAGTGTGAAAGATAAAATATAGCAAGTGCAGATGGTACAGATGATATCCAAATTTGCATATCTGGCAATTGCAAAATAGCCAAGCCATGACATCAGAATGTGGGGATACTGAGGGTAAGACTTGTAAATAAGATGTGCATGAAATTCCCCACAAGCTAATATCCTTCAAAATGTTGGCTCAGTGAACACTGTCATGTAAGTAAGAGTTTGTCAGGATGGACCACCGAAGAAAATAAACACAACTCTTGATCAGCTCACCCCACTCTATACCATGAATTACGTAGCTAATTACAAGAATTAAAATTGGATTCACCTGGGAGGTATGGGCAAGAGTGGGTTGGTGGGCATGGAAGCAGCTGTCAGTTGTGCATTTTGGCCAGGCTGAGTTGTCTCCGGTGTGGTGTGGTCCGAGCCACGCCGTGCTGTCAGTGCCCTTGCCATTTTTTACAGCTGCCTGTTTTTTTCGTGGTCATTCAGTCCTTCATGCTCTGTGACTCATCACTGTCGTTATCACGTTATCATATTGTACCTTATCATATCTCATGTTACTAGGATAGAATCAGGTGCGTTGGAAGGGACTCTTAGCAGCCCTCCTGCAGTAAACAGTAACAACACATCTGCAGGTTGGTCAGGTCCTCAGAGCTGTGTCCAGCCTGAGCTTGAACATCTCCAACGTTGGAGCATGCACAGCTTTCTGGGCAACCTGTGACAGTCAGACACCATTTCCCCTCTGCCGCCATCTGTCACACGGTGACGGAATGTATTGGGATGTTGGTGGGAATGTTCAAATTCTACTGCCATACCACCAACATCCACCTCTGCTGTTGTGAGTCAACGTAATGAAATAGGAGCATCCCTTTCAGAGCAGCCCTTCTGTTTGGTTGATAATGCCTGCGTCCAACTACTTTTTGTAGTTCTTCTAAACCAAGAAGTCACTCGGCATGATGGAAGATGACAAGCGTTTTTCTTGATTGTAATTTGGAACTAAAGTCTAGGAAGCCATTCCCTCTTATCTCACGTCTCTCCTGTTTCCTTTCTGCTCTCTGTAGTGTTTCAGTGAGTACTTATGGTCCTATGGTTTTCCTCTTCCTCTTGACTGTGTGCAGACCTTATTCTTTTGCTTTTCCATTTAAGCAGCTGTTCCCCATTTATTTGGAGATTACCTGAAAATGCTTCAGTAAGCACTTGAAAGTGAAGCTTAGCAGGGAAAGGGGCCTATTGCTTTGTAATTCAGATGGATAGAACCAGTTAGTCCAAACAATTTATAGGTCGGCATCCTTTTCATCCCCTACGAATTATCTCATCAGTCCCTTCCGTTTCAGTCTTTAGAAATCCTTGGTATCGTTTCTCTGACTACACATAGATGAAGGCTGTTCTTCTGTATCAGAAAATAAAACAGAATATTTCCAAATTTGCTTTTCAGTATTGAAATAGCTAATATAGCTAAGCTGGGCAACGGAGCAAACTGCTTCAGAAGTCAGGCAGCTGGTATCCTAGTGAAAGGTGATGGGAAATGAAAAGGAGCTCGGATCTGAAATATGTTTGAACTGATGGGGTCACGCTCTCCCAGATTCTACATTTTCCTCCTGTCATTGTAGTCTTTCAGTCCTTATTTTCTTCCAGAATTCTTCTGCCACAATTTGAACAACAATTTGTTTTATTCTGTGTTCTGATTCCGCAGTGAATTTGCTGTTCCAGGTGCAGGAGTTGGGTATTCAGTGCCAAGGCACAGATGAGTAGGGAATTTCTTCTGTTTGAAAATCTAGTTTGCTTCTTGTTTTACTGCTTTCCTGCTCATTTTTTTTCTTTATTTTTTACTTAATTATGATTTACAATTCTCTTTGTGGTCATAAAGCCTCAATATTTAGGTCATTGGATGATTGCTTAGACACTGTTAAATGGAGAACTGCTAAAGTCAGAAATGGAGCTTTTCAGTGTCTTCTGAGGTACAACAAAGTAACTCCCCCTTCCCACTGTGCTTTTCAGTGCTGAAGATCTCAGTTTACTGTCTGATGTCCTACACTTCGTGACTCACACAGCCTTGACGTTGTGTTGTCTCACTGATAAATATCCCTGTGTAAAACTAAGAATAGCAGACCAAGGCTATGTAAACGGTTGCATACTTAAGAGACGGCTTCCACGGTGAAAGCAGCTTTAATAAATAACAATTTGTGACTACATTTATGTTACCAATAATGTCTAATCGGTTCCATCAGATGGCAGGCAGCTGAAAGACCCCAGCTTTGTAAAGAATATGTGTTGCTGAGTCTCTCTTCTGACTTCTCAAACGTTGCACGTTTTGTGTGGCAGAAAGAAACTATTTGCTACGAACCTCATTCCCGTAATTTCAGCCTGCATCATGGACTGGAGGTTCTTGAAGTGCTTGCATACCTAAATAGCTAGGAGTAACATTACTGAGTGCATAAAATACAACTAACCTTCAACACCCCCAGAGCTGACTGCATTTTCATGAGGGTGAGGAGACCTCTGATAGCTAACAGACGCAACTAAATCAGTTTAACTTCCCAAATTTAGTAATTCCTCTGCCTACTGCATTAGTGTGTCATTGTGTCTGGTCTGACACAAGTCTTCACATACACTACGTAAGTTAGCCAGACATCCATGTGGCCAGCAAAATACTTTGTCCCAGTATTTGGAATACCTACATTTAATTCTTCTTTCTTCCTGATGAGATCTGAATGACAGTGCTTTGCTCTCATGTAAAGGCAGAGCAGCAAGCTACACAGTGAGCATCCTTGAGTACCACAAGCCATGTTCTTTTTGCTCAAGGTTTGTTGTTTTGTGTGGAACATCTAAGTATTAGCCAGGTAAAGAAAGCAATCACCAGGTTCTGCTCCTCAAGAAAAGGGAGGGGAGACAGAAGAGTCTCTGAAGGAGATTCATTTAAAAAAATATATGGCGAAGAGTGAGTTAATCAGCTTCATAAGATGGGAAGGGTGTGGGATGAGCGCAGCTCGGTTGGAAATCACTCTCTATTTTGTGGCACCAGTGGCGATAGCTTTTGTTGTTCCTGGCTGCCTTGGAAGAGGGGCTGTTTTTGGCCAAGAAAAATCTGTTCCATTTCCAGGTTTTCAGCTTTTTTTTTTTTTTTTTTTTTTAAACACCTGCAGAGTACTTAAAGTAGAATGCATGAATGAGGTATGTTTTGGAAAAGAAAACACGTACGTAGGTTTCCTTTTCTACTGAATTCAGTGTAGGAAAAAATAAACAATAGTGCAAATAATTTACTTAGATCTGAAATGGATTTTCCATGACTTAATTTCTCTGTGCTGGAATTAGGAGCAAATTAAATAAATTTGCATTCCATTTATAATAGATGGGTGTGTATGTTTAGAATGAAGATTTCAAATAGACATGTTTGTGTTTCCCTATAAAACAAATACGGCATGGAAGCCTTTAAAGATTATATGGAACTACTTCAGAAGTATTTTTAAAAATGATTTATGAAGTTGATGTTTGTACCTATCTGTCTGGAGAATGAGAGAATTAAGTTACCTATCGCTCTCTAGGAATAATCTATTTCTTCCTAAGCTGCTGCTGCAGGTAAAACATAAGCACACATTCCACCAACAAGCTGGCATTTTTCCTTTCCTAAGGTAAGTAGTAAAAAATATTTGTAGAGTTATATTCAAAATCAGTTCCCTCTTGTGCTGCCTACTCTAGGAATGTTACTGAGATTACTTCTTTCCTGCCCCATGAAGAACGCTGAAACAGTTTTCTGTTCTGCCACCTGATGCTCTGTCAGTAAATGCTGATGTTGGGGTCTGTATGGGAGCTGCTGAGTCCCAGCCTGAACCTGACTGACAGCTGAGGGACAATTCATTGAGCGCTGAGCCCTGGAGCGCAGTACAGGTGGCGCAGCTGTGCTGCCAGACGGCATGGAGCCGCACTGCGCCTCTCCAGACCCCACGTAAGGGCTGGCTGCCAGTGGGGAAGGGGCTCTTCTGGAGATCTCAGCTCTTGGAGTCTTCTCAGCAAGCCCAGCACAAGGGTAAGCTTTCCATCCGTTCTTCTTTAGTGTGATAACCTGTTTAGCCCAACTTTCTTGTGTGTTTCTTAATTGTAGTAATCTGTATATTCGTTGATTATACAGTGTCAGGGTGCAATTTATAAAAAATAAACACCAGGAATAAATTAGTGACTCGCTTCATTAGTCAAGTCCTTAGACTGCCCAGCACGGAGACTGAGATGCTCAGCACACAACTCGTATTTGGGTTTAACTGGCATGCTTAAAGGCCAAATACAGACTTGTTCTGAACAGCGTTTAACCAGCTGTAGTGAGCATAGTTTAAATTGTATTTTTTGTTTCTGTCGATAAGCGATAAGAAAAGCTCATCTCATAGTCTTTTAATCATTGACTCCCTGCATATCATTAACATTTGATTCTACGAATCGCTTATGAACACCATCGCCTAATGACTTGCAACTCATACGTGTGGCATTTCACTTACAGCAACTGAGAGTCAGCAGAGGTTACGGAGCAACAAAGAAGCTGATTATTGATTGCTACACCTTAAATTCTGTATAACGCTCACTTTTGTGGCACGCTTGTTAGGTATTTTCTCCTAATTGGTTAACACTGCGTTTATCTTCTCCTGTACTTTTAGGAAAGGAAGGCTCAGGTGTGTTCTTGCTGTACACGTTTATATGTGCATCTGTAGCGCCTCATGATGTGTGTATGGGTGCACTGCCTGTAAGTCTCTTCTAATGGTGAAAATTTAAGTGTTGTTAGTGCTTATTGTAAGAGAAAAGCAAAGCAGCTGTCATGTTTTCTGGTGAGTACAGGTTGGGTATATGAAAGGCTGGGACGTTATTTTGATTAAAGAGACAATGATGTTGGTCGCCCAGCAACTCCTTGCTATGCTGTGAGTGCAACCTGGTGACCTCAGGGCACTTGGGGACTTGATGGCTCTGTGTGTACAGAGCTGGTGTGTGATGGATACGTGCAGGGCAGCTCACAACCCTGTTCCGACACCCTGCTGCTTTGGACACCAGAAAGATTTTGATAGTATAATAGACTTCTGCAAAAGATTTTCTTTCCTTTAGTAGTTGTGAATAGCAGTGAATAGTTAATACAGCTGTGCATAGTACAGCCCTTGCAGAATGTCTGGTATATCAAGTCATTATAGAGAATACAGAATACATTGGTAGCAATACTGCTACAGAAGCGACCTGATAATAGTGTGAGGCTCTACAAAGACGTGATTTTTATTCACAAAGTTCAATATCTCTTCAATTTTCAATTATTTTCTTTAACAAAAAATCACTTAAACTTCTGTATTACAGATAAATCCTCTCAGTCTGCATGGTGATGCTGTTAATGGCAGCTGATGTACTTCAAAGCAAAGGTGCAGATAATTCCATTTGTGCGTAACTGTTCAGTTAGCAGATGACACTCCTGCCTTTCCTCATACCAGCAGTGACTCCAGCATGATTTGTGATGGTACAGTCTCTCTCCATATGGTGAAGTGGGTAGTATGAGCAGTTCAAATAGAGCAACTGATTAAAACAGAAGTCGGAGTAACTGTCACTAATGCAATGTAAAATTGTGTTCTGAAGCCAGCTTTAACGTGAAGGCTTTTCTGGGGCTGGGAGTTGTTGGCAGAAATAGCTCAAGTCGTGGCTGCTGCTACTAGCTCGTAGTATGGGCAGATCTGTGACCACAGCATTGCGGTCGTTCCTTGTGCAGCACGTGGCTCAGCAGGCTGCCATCAGAGCCAGCTCCGCTGCTGCCATTGTAACAGGGACGGTCCTGTGCCTGCCGTGCACTGGAGCCCTAGTAACATGATTTTCAATGCAATAACAGCTGCATCCAGGGAAATCAAACTTCCGGCCAAGAAGTAATTACATCTGTACGAGCCTGACTGTCTCATTCATAACGAGTCATCGTGAACAACTCCAAAACTAAAAGGATATAAAATTACTAGTAGCTAGAGCATGAAGAATTGGAACAAGGCATAAGCTGATGAACTGTCTCAGTTACAAATGTATTCTTGGTGGCTTGCCATTATGATGAAGTGAGATGAGTGAAATGTGGTTGTATTTGACATATCGCTGGATCTGTGATATCCAGCAAGAGATTTTTTTGCTGAAGAATTATGGTGTGCTTCTCTCTTGACAGATGAGTTTATTTAAGTTTTGAGATGCTTGGAAGTGCTTCTTAAATCCCTCAGCATCCCTTTCCAAGTAGAGATACACTTCTGTAAGAGTAGAAGTTGTGATGTTGTATAGTGTGGCTCGTGTTTTCCCTTAAGGAGGCACTTTGGGAGTGTTTTCAAAAGACTTTGTGTGAGCGTGTCTCGTCTAAATTTGAAACTCTACCTTAATTCTGTGGTGAAATCATCACAACCTCTGCAGCCTATTCATTTATAGCCACGCACAGTTTTCATTATGAATAGCTGCCTACGCTGTCTTTGTTCATGAGAAGAATTCTGCAGCAGGAGCAGGTCTGCAGAACGAGGCGGTGCTGAGAGCTGCCGTGTGCTGGGGGCTGGAGGCTGCTCGGCCACTGTGGCCGCAGAACAGCGGGAGCGCAGGGGAAAGCTGTGGGCTGGAAGGGAGGCCTGGCCTCTGAGGTGCTCCGCAAAGTCCGGCAAAGGTGGGTGAGGCCCTGGGGAATCCTGGTGTCCAGGAAGATGCGTGCAGGCCATGTCCATCCCAGCTTCTGCAGGGAGGTGCTGCACAGCGCATCATTAACACCTTGCGGCTCGGTGCAGCACAGCATGGCAGCGAGTTGTTTCGGGGTTGGCCTGAGCAGAGGAAAAGTTGCATGTTCAGTCACTGGATTGTCTGAGTGATTCGGACCAATGGTTTCACATTTGGCAAGCATAAAACGTGCAAGATGTTACATATCAATGATAGTTCACCTTGTGTGATACTTATTACTATGCTGCCTTTTCTGTTGGTTTAATTCCACTGTATTTTAAACATTCAGATTGAAATCTCCAAGCCAAACTGGAGCAAAATACTTAGATTTAAAACGTTTTAACAGTCTGGGGACTATAAAGGTCTTATATTGCCGTGGTTTGGAAAAACAATAATCAACGATTTGAAAAACTCATTCACATCTGGCCATGTTTAATTGAGGCATAAAGATCTCCGTGTTGCCACAGTTGCTTGTTGATGTCTGGTAGCTCATTATTTCTTCAGAAACTGACCTTATTTGAGTGGCCATAGGAAGCATAAACAGATGAACAGAACTTTTGAAAAAGACACAGCAAAGACGGAGGCAGCAAAAGCAAAACTGAGTGCAGAGTTCACTCAGACTGATGGGAGAAACATTTTTGGAGTGAGGCCTTTTGGAACACAGAACAACCTACAGCAGTGAGATGTGAGAGACACTGGTGAACAGCAAGAAGAGGTGGAGGAAAGTAGCATCCATGAACCGACACTTGCACACTGTACCATGGGCAATATTGCCATTGCAAAAAGGAAGCAGGGCCTGAGGTTTATATATTGCACAGACAGATGGAGATGATGAAGCACTCTTTCTTCAGTCATCCTAAAGCGCGACATCTCTCTTCCATTAATGACAGGTGGAAAAACTCTCTCGAAGTCCTCAAGCTAAGGATCATAGAACTATTCTGAGTCCAACCTATTTTCTTAGAAACAAGCTTCTTCAAGTGAAAGTTTAGTAGGAAATACAATAAAGGCAGGAGGAGGTCATTTCTCAGAGGAAAAACAGGCTTTCTACAGAGTAAATTCAGATGTGTCCGTTAAAGTATCTTTTTCAGATTTATGCATTCAGCTTATGTAATGAGATCTCTTAATCCTACATGGGAAAATGCTTTCTAGCAGAATATTTGTTACATGGAGAAGACGAAAGAGCTTCATCTTTAAAAAATTCGGGTTCCATGCTGAACTGCTCACAAATGAACAGGAATGCGATTCTAATAATTAAAGTTTGTCATTTTAGACTTAAGAAACAATCCAGTTGGCTATAAGCTGTGATAGCAGTACGTTCTTGCACGCTTTCTAGGGATGCTGTCACATGTACTGCTGCAGAGAGAAGCATAACAATGAGGCCACGTCACGTCTGTGGCTATGTACTTCTCAGGTGTGATCTTTCCCTTTAACCTGGCGGCTCAATGCCGTAGGAACATCAGTAGCTCAGAGACGTGCGCTCTGGAAAGGCATGTGATGCAAGACTTCTGTTGTTTCTGCCCAGCCTCCAAATGCAGCGCTTTGGAAAGCATGCATCTTGATTCTTTCACAGCACCTTTCATTTCTGTAGTGTCCCTACTGTGCATGCCTTCACCTTTTATTTTTAAAATCTATTCTTTTTTCCACGAATCCCTATCTTGTTATCTCCCGCTGTCATGTTGCGCTGTCTAGCCTAAGATGGGGGTACAGCCAGTCTCTGCCAGTCCAGACTTAAATGAAGTTTTCTTCCACAACGTGACAGCACATTGCTAAGAAATATTCTCAAAGTTTGGGGATTTTGTGTACAAAATCAGAGGTGTGAGAAAGCCAGAGATCGTTTCCTGTTTCTATGGCAGCACGACAGTGTGTCTAGCTCAGCTATTTTCTCCTTCTATGATTTTATAGATAGCTGGGATGAATCCAGTGAAGTTTAATATCGTCAAGAATAGAAGAAGTCTAACTGAGTCTAATCAGAAATAGCAAGGCATAAAGGACAATCTCATCTGCAAATAAAATGCAAATTGGGAAAAAGTCAGTTATTGCATCTTCTGGTAACGTGAAGGCAAATGCATAAACCACTCTGGAGCTGCAAAACAATTCTGTGTGCTCCGGCTTTGGTTTTGGCTAATGGCTGAATCCCTGCGCTTTGTGTCCAGCAGTTTTCTGTGGCACACCACCCCCTTCTGCAGCGCGTCCCTCCTCCACAAAGTGAGTGACAGGTTTTGTCCAGAAAGCAGAAATATTCGCTTCACCCAAACCAAAAGAAATATTTGAAGTAAGACCCAGAGAAAACAGTCTAAAAACCCGTACAGAATAACTGGCACATTCACCAGGTTTGATCATTCATCCAAATTTGAAATTGAATCCAGTTGAGCTCGAAGTACATTTATGCATTTGGATAATTAAGACAAGGATCTTAACCATACAAATTTCCACTATATTGATGTCTCAGGAACTTACCAGGAAGGAGTAGTCTCAGTGCCATGTGCACAGCTGGGTTACCCTACTGCAATGGATCTGCTTCATTTAAATGGACACACAGCCTCTTACTTTTAACAGAAAACAAGGTCACCTGGCTCTGGGTTCATGCCAGAACCACAAGGCTGACACAGTCCTCCATGAGGTTCTGCCTCTTCCAGCACGCAGTCGTGTGCTGGTGGCAAGCACTGCGTTTAGTGAAGCTGTGCACGTTGACTAGATGTTAAGAAAATCCCAATCAGAAAATGAAATCGTGCTTATAAAAGGAGTGAATGCTGTAACTGTTACGTGTGCTATAGGGAGTCCGGGAAACTTCATTGTTTGGCAGATGGGCTGACTCCCACATTAAGAAATTCGTAATTCCTTCTCAGAAGAGTAAGGAAGGACATATGTGTTTGCTGGAAATGGAAAAAAAAAACAACCTTTCCATCTTTTTTTTTTTTTGTCAGAGCAACCACATATGGCAGCTCCATTTTCTATCACTTACCACTTTCTTTCTATTTAACATTCAAATGTCACTGGCCAAGATGAAGTTGGGTATTAAAACATGTAAAGGCTTCTCAGCTACGAACAACCACTGCAAAGAACTTGACACAGATCTGCAGTATTCAATTGGAACAACCTGACTCATCCCATTCTTTCTTTGTTCTTGTTTTTCTTAAGCATCCCTTCCATTAATAGTTATTATTTTAATGTTTTCTTTCCAGCCACTTCTTGTCTTTCCTTAAGCCAAAATCATTTCACTTTGTAACTCTGTGAGTAGTCCTGTATGCACTGTTCTCACACAACTACGTGTCTGCTTAGTAACCTGTCATCCTCCTCCTGCGTAAGTGCTTCAAAATCATGGGAGCGGCTTACCGGTTAAATCTGCATGTATGTATCTTTGTATATATTTTAATATCAGAATCTACATGCAGAATTTAAATTTTTGAATTGCTATTTCTTTTCATTGCTAGGAATGTGATTTACCCTAACCCTCATTTTCAGACACCAAAAGTCATAAACATGTCTTTTGTATAGACTAGATAAAATGAACTGTGTTGTATTAATGAAGGCAGAAGGATGCTGGTCCTTTTCAGGGGGAAAACTCTGAGCTCCTGGCACTTGCAAAATAGGAGGTGTTGAAATGCATGAGAATATTTTAAAGTCTTTGCTGGTAAGTTGAAGGCGTATCCCCATTTTGCAGGTATTCCAGTAACTAGCCTCATAGGCTCTGTAGTCAAGAAGGATCTATTTGCTGTAAGGCAGCTTTTCAGAGACTACGGTCCTAACTTGAGATATCTCAGAGTGGTGCTGTTTCGCAGCAGCGTTTGTTCTGATTAGCGGCTCTCATGTCAGTGGTGACGAGGCAATCCCTTTCTCCGCTGTGTATGTCTGCGTTCTTTAGCTGGGTATGGGTGCTGTTTTCATTTTGAGAGCTGATGCATAGCAAAGCAAAGGAGCGTTTTTGGGTTCTGTGTTTTTTCCAAAGCAGCAAGACAAATGGCTGAGAATTGGTGACAGGTTTCTTTACTCTTCGCAAAACAAAATAGACTCTTGCTGTCACTGCCTCTGATGTGGCACTCAGACAAGAGCAGCTTGGCATTAAAACGTCCCAACCTTCTTGTAGGGATGTCGATCAGATCTGCTGGCTGTTCCTTGCCCTGTGCTTTGCTTTCCCCACGTGTAGCAGGAGCAGAGGCAGGCCGAGCTTCCCGTGCTGCGCCGCTCGCCAAGCTCGGGCCAGCGGTGCTCAGCGGCAGCATGGCCTGCAGCTGGGCCTCCACAGTGCAGGCGCACAGCGCGCCAGGGGTCGCCTCCAGCAGCGCCCGGGGCAGTGGGCTCCTCCTGTGCGCAGAGGGCAGCTGGCAGCAACAGCTGGCTGTTGGTACAAAGCCAGTCCTGCCAGTGGACTCACTTGTTGGCTGCGTAATGTTACAGACACAGAGTGTGTGTCCGTTGGCTGTCTTGTCTTTTTATGCTTTTCCTCTGCATGCAAATCAAGCAGTGCACCAAGAATGGCCTCCAAGTTCTATTCTGCAACGTATTCCTGTCACTACTCCTGTCTGCTCACTCTCCACAACCTTCCTTAGCTGTGCTCCATTATGTTTTACGGGGAGGGCAGTAGAACACATCAGTATTGATTCAAGACTCAAAAATACGTCTTGCAGCAAGTTGAGTTTTCCACTGCAATGTCAAAGACCTTCTTAACCCCCCAGCTCCTGGCAGCGATGGCATCAGCAGCTAGATTTTGCACTTGGGGAAAACAACCTTGCAAAGCAAAGTCATGCTTGCACTCTTTTAACCTTTAAAAAAATAAGAAAGGAGCATTTTCTTGTGATGCCGTTTGTGGCATCCCTATAGCTGTGGATCCAAATCACCTTAACAAAGAGAAAGCAGCATAAAAAATAAAGAAAATTGGGAAAAAACATTAGGATGCGGGACACTCTCGAGTTCTTTGCTTCACTCTGTGTTATGTGACAGGAATTGTCAGCAGGCTCACAGTGGAAAAGTACTGCCAGCTTCAAGCACCAACAGCAGCAATCCCAGCCCCATGGGCTCTGAGGGTTGTACCTAGAGCTTGCCCAGGCGTTTAGGATTTTCTGTGCAACTCATAGTCACCTCTGCCTTTATGCATGTATGCGTGTAGGGAAAAGCGACATATTTGTCTCTGAGGGCAAATTCAACTCAGTGGAATTTTTGTGGACGTTGTCAAATGCACAACTTGGCACAGATGACAACTTTCTTGAGATTTGATTGCGCCTTAGGACAGCCCATTTCCTTTCCTTAATTAGAGCAAGGCAAGAAGGGCTGCACACCACACGTGCCAACCTTGTGCAGGTCTGGTTCAAATGCGAGGTATAGCGCTTACAAGCATCCATGCAGGAAGTAGTTGCCAGAATGAAGTAGGTAGCCCAACAAGGTTATTTTATGATAACACTTTTCAAGGCTGCCTATCAAAACCATTTTTATGTTCCGCCTACAATGTTATGTTGCACTGCAGACAGCATGTGCACACTGCACATGAATGGAGGAAGAATAAAGAGAAAACTGGTCTCTGCACATCCTCGAGTGATTTTTACATTGCTGTGCTACGCAGTCATGGGATGAAGTGCTGTAAAATGGCCCTGAGCCAAGGCGCCCTACAGAAGGAACCAGGTTTTGCACAGTGCTCTGAAGCTGGAGAGTTACCGGAGGCTCAGGGTTGCTGGTGTGACGTAGCACATGCCAAGTCTTGCAGGCAGAGCGTCTCCTATGAAATGTTTTATGCTTTATACAGTTTCAAAATACGGATACAATTAGACTTAAACACACAATGTTTAATTGCATTAATTGCATAACTAATATTTACTTTCCTAAGACAGCATTTGGAGACTTACTTGTACCATGTTCACTGCAGGGACAGCGAGTGATGAAAGGTGTTCGTTGCGGTGTGTCTGAAGTCGGCTTGTTGTGATTTCTGGTTGTTTGTCTTCAACCTGCAGCAGTGCATCTGCCTCTCCTGCTCTGCGGAGAGCATCGGCATGGTGCAGTGCGATGCGATGCGATGCTGGGAGGCCGCTCTGCCTTTTCCTTTGATGGATCTGGGCGTCCCGTGTTCCCATGTGCATATTTCTAACCTTGAGATCAGGCGTACAAATACGCACTTGTTTAATTATTCGCTGTTCTTTGTGCGTGGTTCAGGCTCTTTCTGTGTCCTTTCAGAAACTCCTTGAACTAAGTCAGTCCTGCAGTTCGGTAGGCTTTTAAAGAACAATCGCTATTACTTGCCAAATACATCAGAACACTGCAGTGACTGAGAGCATCTGATACCTTCAGTCATTATTTTATTACTTTACGGTAGAGAAATTTTTCCGTCGAAACCAGATTTCTGTCTGTCATGGGAAAAAAGAGTCATTTGTATCTCCTTCTGGGAAAGGGAGGATTAATGCCATCAAACACTTAGAAACTCTTCTACTCAGTGTCTTCAGTTCAACATAAGGCATTCTACGCAGTAAGAAACAATTCCTGAAGACCCCCGAGCAGAGATTCCCAGAATCTCTCCCAGTTTTAACTATTAATAATTGCCTTCTTATGCAGCTTCTCCCTGGGAAGGGAGCTGGGAACACTGACTGAGGCATTTGAAACTGCACTAGAACTGCTGAGGAACGCCGTCCTTGGGCTGTTGGGTTTTGTTTGTTTATTTCTTTGCTTTAGTGTGTTGAGAGCAGTATGAGCCAGAATAAATGCACAAATGAAAAAAAAAAAAAGCCCCATTTTGACAGCGAGGCAAGTGTTTATAATAGAAATGAACTCCTTGGGGCAGGAGAGCAGTGTCTGTGCATTATGTGTGTGCAGGTACCGACCCAAAAAGACAAGTAATGTGGCAAAAGTAAAGCGACATATGTAGATAAAGAATCTGTGAGCTTCAGATGCTCGTAAGGCAGTATTTTTTGGCATAGCACTGGAAAAAAAGGAAAAAAGAAAAAAGCCCTGACTGTATTGATCCAAGTCCTGTAACTGAAGAAAACTTGCAGTGACATCAGGCAAATGTTCGGTAGCACAAGATTGCCAAAATCATGTATTAAACAAGTCAGCGCTCATTGTTGCTCATGGGAAAGATGCCACTAAGAGTTCCAGCTTTCAGCTGTTGAACAGAAAGCTCCGTTTCCCTGTGCGGAGGAATGTGGCGGCTGCTCAGCACGGCACAGCACTGTGTCTCAGCACCAGCTCTGCCCAGGAGAAGGGCTGAAAAAGGCCGGATGAATGGCGGTGCTTTCGCACACCCTGGCAGGGACCGGCCCGAGTCTTGGCTGAACTCTCCAGGACTGGCAGCAGCCATCAGTCTCTCACTTACTAAAACAGCTCTGATAAGTGCTTTTTCACACGCACACACATTTTCAAGCACTTTTGGACACTGGAATTTGTATTCTTTTTATTCTATTTTTCTTTTCTTCAGGGGAGGGGGGGGCAGGGGGAAGCTAGTCAGAACCAGCCCAGCAACCAAAACCTCAGCATCATGCCCTGCTTTTTTTTTTTTTTTTTCCTCCACTCTGTTTTTCATGAGTCCCGCCTCTCACCTCTGTGCAGCGTCACGCCAGTGTTTCACGTTATGAAGCATCAGTTTCCTCGCCCTCTAATGGAAAATCTGAATGCACTCACTAAAAACCTTTCTGTCTCCATTTGCAGGAGAGCTGCTCCCTCTGCTGAGTTTTCTGTCGATCGCCACCGGCACCTGATGTCCTTCCTCACGATGCTGGGGCCCAGCCCTGACTGGAACGTGGGCCTTTCTGCTGAGGACCTCTGCACCAAGGACTGCGGCTGGGTTCAGAAGGTCGTGCAGGATTTGATCCCCTGGGATGCCGGCACGGACAGTGGGGTTACCTATGAGGTATTTGGACGGCTTGCAGTGCATCTCACCTGAATTTATTTGCCTGAATTTACCTTGAGTCAGTGAGGAACGAAAGCTAGTCAATCCGCAGTCGTGTGGGTTGTGTGCCTGCACGCTGCTCTGCTCAGTTTGTTTTTAACCATGTTTATGTTTTCTTTCTACTTGCAGTCACCCAACAAACCTACGGTTCCTCAAGAGAAGATCAGACCGCTTACAAGCTTAGATCACCCTCAGAGTCCCTTTTATGATCCAGAAGGAGGATCTATCAAGCTGGTAGCCAGAGTTGTCATTGAAAGAATTGCACGCAAGGTACAAGTTTATACATAAAATCCTCGAGGCAGTGAAAAGCACAGTCTCTAAGACACAATTTTTCCTTCTTCCTGCCACCAAACCTCTGCTCCCTAATCTATCTCCAAGGAACATAATGGTAGAAAATAACATTTTTGCATTTTAAACTATCTTAAGATGTGCTTTGTCTAACTTCCAATAATTACTGAATCTGCTTAGTTGCAGGTTATTTTTTTTAAAGAAGAGAAAAAAGCACGATCTGATGAGTTAGTCAGCATTTTCTCTGGTTGCTGCTGCAGCACCAGCAGTGCCTCTCAGCCACTGCCCAACCCCTGTGCACATTCACATTCTTACAGCCAACCTCCACAGTCGTTTCTTTCTGTGCAGGGGGAGCAGTGCAACATCGTACCTGATAACATCGACGATATTGTGGCAGATCTAGCACCAGAAGAGAAAGAAGAAGGTACTTTCTGAATTACTTTGTGCTAGACTAGATTTTGTTCCATTCTCCACTGTTATTTCTAAACACAGTAAGAAAGTAACTTAGGAGCAGAAGTAAGTTCTACTTATTAGCCAAAAAGTGACCCAGTTCTTTGTTCTTTCTACTGTGTTTGTGCTGTTAGTCTCCACTTCTGGAGGAAAGACATTGTGCGTAGCTGGCAGATGGCAATAACAATAGAAGCAATAAAAGATAACTGTTGGGGGTTCAACATGAAATGGTGTTGGGTTTGTTTGTTTGTTTGTTTGTTTGTTTTTCAAATCAAATTTGTCAGGTTTTTTGGAGTTAAAATGGAGCGGTTTAGAGTGCAGAAAGAAAGAACATTTCATGTTAGCAACTAGAGTAATTCCTAGCCAAGTATAAAGAGAGGCAGATGGAAGATGATGTGCTGTTAATGTTTACTGCCTTTTCTTGTTTTCAGATGACACCCCTGAGACCTGCATATATTCCAACTGGTCTCCCTGGTCAGCCTGCAGCTCCTCTACCTGTGAGAAGGGCAAGAGGATGAGGCAGAGAATGCTTAAAGCTCAGCTGGACCTCAGTGTGCCCTGTCCTGATACCCAAGATTTTCAGCCGTGCATGGGTCCAGGCTGCAGTGATGAAGGTAATTGAGAGGAAAGGGTAGAGGGGAAGAACTCTGCATGGGGCCGCTCTTTTCTTTTGAAGTTCTTAGAAGGTATTTGTTGCTGTATGATCTGAGTTATAGCAAAAACAAGAATAACCGTGGAAGAATACAAATGCATACAGTCTGTGATGAGCTCTGCAGTTTAGCTGAGTGGGTGCACGGAGCACACAGAAGTGTGAAGGAGAGGAGTAAAGTGAGCAACAGAGAAGATGGGATGCGAGGGGCAACGGTGAAATGACTGCACATAAATGGGCAGCTGTAGATTTACTGGTGGGTGGGCAGGTGATCGTGTAAATATCAGCAATTGAAACGGTTCTCTGTATTTTAGATGGTTCCACTTGCATGATGTCTGACTGGATTACGTGGTCCCCCTGTAGTGTTTCCTGTGGGATGGGAACGCGATCTAGAGAGAGATATGTAAAGCAATTCCCAGAAGATGGCTCTATGTGCAAAGTGCCTACTGAAGAAACTGAGAAATGCATTGTAAATGAGGAATGTTGTAAGTATTTCATTTAGCTTTGTAACATCCGGTCAATAGAAGAACTGCCTGATACATGTTTTCATGTGAGGCCTGTTACTGAAGGATCTTCTCTGTTCTGTGTAGCCCCTAGCAGCTGCCTCGTCACCGAGTGGGGAGAGTGGGATGAATGCAGCGCTAGCTGCGGCACGGGAATGAAAAGGCGGCACAGGATGGTCAAGATGACTCCTGCTGACGGATCCATGTGCAAGGCAGAAACTACAGAGGCAGAGAAATGCATGATGCCTGAGTGCCGTAAGTGTCTGTGCATTCATCTCCTCTGCTGCAGAGAGAGACATCATTTCTGTCGTGCTGCTCCATCACACTGCACAACACGGCCCAAGCACGGGCAGCACTGCTTTTTGTGGTCCTCCTCCTTAGAATCGGATCCCTTAGGGAAAGTGCATTATGAGCCACTTTCACCAACAGAACCTAAGTGTAGGTAAATATGCTCAGTGGTGTGCTACTCACAAGCCATACGTATATAAGCAACTCTAATTTTATGGGTGTATTTAATCGTAAGTCAAGAATGATACTGTGCCCTTTTCTTTTAGCCTGTGAGTGGTCCAGGAGTTGAGTTGCACCTTTTGTTCAACCAGTCAGCCTCATCCTTATCCTATCTCTGGATATTCTGTTAATTTTGTGGGTTCTTT
Organism: Tetrao urogallus; assembly: GCF_951394365.1. NCBI lineage: Eukaryota > Metazoa > Chordata > Aves > Galliformes > Phasianidae > Tetrao > Tetrao urogallus. Next base: position 3,187,780 of record NC_136819.1, read on the forward strand.
TTTTTTTAAAGAAATGTTAAGATTTTCAACAGTGACAAAATGAAATGAAGTTAAATGTGGAAGGTAAATATTCCATCTCACATTAGGTCAGTGTGGCTTCCAGTTCTGGGTACAAGAACAGCACTCACTATTTACAGGAATAACTACTGAAATGTACTTTCCTGCTGTTTATCCTCTGATAACATTGAGATGTAGAGAGATGGATACAGTAGATACAGGAAAACACAGTGAAGAAAAGGTATTAAAAGCAAGCAAGCCTCTTATTTTTTATTTTCCCGAGCTTCTGTAAAAGTATTCTGCCTGTGACTCGTTTTGTCCAAAGTGACGATGAAGTGTAGGTGGTGCAAGGCAGATAGAAGTATCTTCTCCACCTGTGTTACTTTCAAAATGCACACTTTTGTAGATGACATATAACAAGTACTCGTTGCCTTTTGATATTCCTATTAGATACTATTCCCTGCCTTCTGTCCCCGTGGTCTGAATGGAGCGACTGCAGCGTAACGTGTGGGAAGGGAATGCGAACCCGGCAGAGGATGCTGAAATCTGCGGCTGAGCTTGGAGACTGCAACGAGGAACTGGAGCAGGCAGAGAAATGCATGCTGCCTGAATGCCGTAAGGATGGAAACCTTTGGGGAAGGGAAGGCTTTCAATTTCATGTGTGGTGGTCTTGGGTCAAAAGTCTATTGTTATTTGTAATATTTTGTCTCATTTTTCTTTTAATATTGTAACTTGCTTAATATTCCTTATAATGAAGCCTAGAGAGTGCAAGATAGATGAGCTGAGGTGAGGCTGATTGAGAACTGGGTGACTGGCAGAGCTCTGAGGGATGTGATCAGCGGCACAGCCTACCTGGAGGCCTGTCAGTGGTGGTGTCCCCAGCGGTTGGTGCGGGGTCAGCTCGTGTTCAGTATCTTCACTGCTTACGTGGATCATGGGATAGAGTCCAGTCTCAGCAGTTTGCTGATGATACAAAGCTGGGAGGAGTGTTTGACTCCAGAAGGCTGTGATGCCACTCAGTGAGACCTGGACGGACTGGATAGTGGAGCGGGTTTAACAAGAGCAAGTGTAGAATCCTGCACTCGGGTAGGAATAACTGCGTGCAGCAGCACAGGCTGGGGGCTGCCCTGCTGGAGAGGAGCTCCGCAGAGAAGGACTTGGGCATCCCGGTGTGCTGCAGGCTGGCCGTGAGCCGGCAGCGTGTCCTTTGGCCAAGGAAGTCGGTGGCATCCTGAGGTGTATTAAAAAGAGCGTGGCCAGCAGGTGAGGGGGGTGATCTCACTCCACTGTCTGCCCTGGTGGGGCCACATCTGGAATAGTGTGTCAGTTGTGGGAAGGCACTCTGAAACCTGGAATGCTGCATAAACTGCTTTCAGCTTCTGTAGACGGGGGGTCAGCAGCTGGTAAGAGCAGTCGTTGCCTCCTTGAGCTCCGTAAGCAAACGATGTGATACATCTTGCTCTGATTCTTGCTCTCCATCTGTATTACTCCTAAATCCACGTTTTATTGTACTTCTCATTGTGTACTTTTGGCTATTGAGAGCTAGATTATAACTGTGTCCTTATCTTGCCTTACTTAGTCTTATGGTGACGAGCAATACTGATTGAGGAATACGGTTATTCCATATTTAACATAATACCACAACTTCAGGCAACACTTTGTGCACTTCCCAGTAGCGAACAAGTCAGAATGAATGACAAGTATGGCCTATTTCGTACTCAAATGCAGAATGTGCCCTTGTGAGGAAGGAAGGAAATAAAAGTTTAGCATCGCTCACGAGATTCTTTTAGTCCACAAAATGAACAAGAAAAGGCTCCGTCTTTGATACAGCTCTGACCTGTGCTGTACCTTTTTACTCATCTACATCCCTTCGCAATCCAGGAATGTCTCATAGGGCAGCGCATGGCATGGAGGCAGCAGCATTTCAGTTCAGACCGTACTCAACCAAAACCTCACCCTTCGTGGGTGGTGTCGACTCCTGGTTGCCTCGCTGTCTTTGTTAAGAGCGACAGCCTAAGGCTTTGCAAACTGAACAAGATCTGATTGCTTTCAGTGCCACATTGCCAGCTGGTTTCTGAGGCTTTATGTCTAATTAGATTATTTTTCACAAAAAGTATCGGCTAGAAAAGGCTCTTGTATTGCAGTTTGCTAATTCTGCTTTATTAAATAATGTGAAATGTCATTTTGGTTATTATTTACTAGGGTGAGCTTTAGGGAGTACTGAAAAGGTGAAAGCTTCTAAGACACAACTTAATGATACAAGCAGCCTTTCACAGAACCATAGGGGCTGGAAGGGACCTCCGGAGGTCATCGAGTCCAACCCCCTGCCAAAGCAGTTCCTACTCCAGGTCGCACAGGTGGGTGTCCAGGCAGGTCTTGAACATCTCCAGAGCAGGAGACTCCACCACCTCCCTGGGCAGCCTGTTCCAGTGCTCCATCACCTCACCTAGAGAAATTCTTGCGAACATTTGTGCGGAACTTCCTATGCTGCAGTTTCCAGCCGTTTCCCCTTGTCCTGTCTCCACACACTGCTGAAAACAGTCCAGCCTCGCCGCTCTGCCCTCCACCTTAGATATTTACAGACCTGGATCAGGTCCCCTCTCAGTTGTCTTTTCTCAAGACTGAACAGACCCAGTTCACTCAGCTTTTCTTCATAGGAGAGATGCTCCAGGCCCTTCACCATCTTGGTGGCCCTCCGCTGGACTCTTTCCGAGAGATCCCTGTCTTTTTTATACTGGGGAGCCCAGAACTGGACGCAGTGCTCCAGATGAGGCCTCACCAGGGCAGAGTAGAGGGGGAGGATCACCTCCCTCGACCTGCTGGACACGCTCTTTGCAATGCACCCCATGATGCCACTGGCCCTTTTGGCCACGAGGGCACACTGCTGGCTCATGGCCGACCTGTTGTCCACCAGGACGCCCAGGTCCCTCTCTGCAGCAAATAAATATAAGTTACTTTCTTTCCTTTGTGCCTTAAAAAAAAAAAAAAAAAAAAAAAGCTCCTTTTAGGTTTTTCTTGTTTTGTTTTCTTCTGTTTTATGCAGGGCCTCAAAATGGACTGCTTACAGCTGTATATCTGCCAGTTAAAGCAAGGCTTAGGTTTCAGGTATCAGTTTGTAAACGTAACTTGATTTTTAACATCTTTTAGTATAAATGTACAGAATGAAAAATTGAAGAAGGCACAGGGAAATTATTTACATTTGTTGCTAAGAAAGCAATCTGCCAGCCCCACTCTAGAAAAAGAAGCAGGAGGGAATCGTCAAATAGTATTTTTGCTAGAGATGAATTCAGACCGTTTTAATGTACAGCCTCACAAAACCTGCTGGGTGAGTGGAGGTTTAATTCTCATTTGTGTATTTAGGATGCAGCTTCTCACCGGTCACGTTTGTGTGTTTCTTTTTGACCTTATGCTTAGGTTGCCAGACAGCAGATTCCCTGTAACAGTTCTCATTCTTTGCAGCCATTGACTGCGAGCTCACAGAGTGGTCCCAGTGGTCTGAATGCAACACCTCATGTGGAAAGGGCCACATGATCAGAACAAGAATGATAAAAATAGAACCACAGTTTGGAGGAACAGCGTGCCCAGAAACTGTGCAACGTACAAAATGTCGAGTGAGGAAATGCCTGAGAGGGCCGGGTATGGAAAAAAGGCGCTGGAAGGAGGCCCGCGAGAAGAGAAGAAGCGAACAAGCGAAAAAGAACACTGACAGTGAGCAATATCCAGGTGAGGGTGAAACCATTGGTTAGTGTGCTCGTGTCCGGCTTTCTGATAACTGGGAAGAATTTGTGAGCAGCTTTTCATGCTCTGGTAACCTTTTCCAGAATTACAGTCGAGGGAAAGCTTTAGCAACAAAACAAAGTACAGCTGTTTCGGTGTTTGGTTGTGATCCAAAAATACGATGCAGGTTTAGGGTAGCATGGAGAAAGGCCTGCATCTGCCCCTGTGTGATCACAGTAACCAACGTGATCTGAACACAGCTCCCTCGGTCATTTGATTCAGATCCAGACTAGTGGGAGAGAGCTGCTCCTTCTGGAACAAGGGCCGTACTCAAGCATGGGTGCCTCCGGTCAGTAACACACAGTACCCTGTATAGGTTATGGACCAGCCTGTGAATCGCTGCTCGTTTGTGGCTCATACTTGTCTGACATTCAACAATTTCCATGTTTTATAATGGAGATGGGAAATTTCTTTTTCAATCCATTTTCCAGTGTTTGTCAAATGCACCTCGTGTGTATTTAATTGTGTTCCTTAATTACATGCTGCATAAACTAGACAATGTGCTAGCCTCAATTCTGAAGATGCAAGTACAGACATGCATAGCAGTACGCTTTAGACTTGGTCAAATGACTTTTTTTTTTTTCCCCAGTTTGTAGACTGAAGCCATGGACTGCTTGGACAGAATGTTCTACGCTCTGTGGAGGTGGAATTCAGGAGCGCTACATGATGGTGAAGAAGAGGTCCAAAAGTACTCAGTTCACTAGCTGCAAAGACAAAAAGGAGCTGAGAGCGTGTAACGTTCATCCCTGTTAGGAAAACAGGGCTTCCGTGTGCCGCACTCTGAGCTACAAGGAAAGTCAGCCTTGGTTTGGTTTTTAAAACAACAAAATATGAAGTGTATATTAGTTTTCATTTTTGCAGTGTGGTTTGCTTTTTAGTCTTGCTGGTGCAAGAAATATATTTTATAAATATTTCCTCACAAATTAACGCTGAGAGTACGTCTTTGCTCCAGCTAGCCCTTAATGCATAAAAGTAATAGGTCGTTGTGGTCATTTAACCGAAATAGACACATGCCTGTGGACATGGAATAGCCATACAGAAATACCACTTGTAGAGACACGGGGTGCATGCATATTAACAGAACTAAGTTGATGTGACATGTTTCATACGTGGGAGGATTTCTCTCTTGATTTGATTTTAAAAATCCAAAGCAGTGCCTATGTGATTACACAACTATGCCAAGGAAAAATTTCAGTAATGCTGGTTCAATAATATTAAAGGTGCATGTTTATCTTTTTACAACATTGGGTTAAGTGATGGTTGAAATAATTACCCTGTAGACTTCTGTTCACACGGATGCTGCGTTCCATGCAAAACCATCTTTGTTTCTTAAATAACAACTTACTCAAATAATCTGTGCAGCTCAGTAGCGATGTCAGCCCACAGCACAACACGCAGGGAATACGTGGCTATCGTAATACCTGCCACTGTCTCTCAAAATGGGCACAGAACTAAGAGAAATTGGTCCAAACACTGCGAGTCACACCAGCTGTCATGGGAAGAGCTCCCCGAGAGGCACCACAGATGCGGTTTCAGAAGGATGTTGATCACAGGTGAAGAGAGAAAGAGCTTCATGAGAATGGTGAGCGAGGTTCTCCTGCATCCCTTGTAGCAAACAGAAGGAAGGGAACTGCTGAAACCATTGCACACAGAATTAAAAATTACAAGTTGATACAAGAACATATTTACATTTCTGTCAATTTCTGTCTTTTCCCTTGGAATTTGTTAGGATCTAAAATACAGCACATTCGTGAGAATTATCCACTTCGATACGCGCTAGCCAGGATAAGCATCTTCCCTGGCCACTTAAGCAAGAAACTGTCTGAAATTAGCTCCCAACCACTCTGATCGCCTTTTCTATTTTACGCCTTCTACTGAAGAGTTCAGCTGTTATCCCTGCATTTAGTGAGGTGTGGGGCTTTGAGGTTCACTTGTGCTGGAACATAATACTGTCCCGCACACTGAACAATTTAACACTGAAGATAAGGGGTGAAGGTGACAGGTTATCTCGCTCTGCAGGAAGGGCAGCGTACACCTGTGTCTCTACGTGAATAACAGCAGTGCACTGAAAATAAAAGACTGTTGATGCTAACATAACCTTAAAGAAAACAAAAAACTGGGAGAAATGAATGGAGAGGCATTTATGTTACAGTCTCTTTAGACCAGCCTTAACCAACTTACTTCTTTAATGCTCTGCCACGATCCTGACAGCCCCACACCGAGGCGCTGTGTCCGCGTTTGCTGTGAGCTACAGTGGGCTGGGGCTGTGTGACCTAACGGCCGCTGCGCTGGGATCTGCTGGGCAGGCTGCATTGCACCGCAGGGCTTCTCACCAGCACGTCAGCACTGGACTCTGCAAGGACTGCTCAGGACTTCGCGGCTGCTGCGTGCTGCCCTTGAGGTATTTGATTGCTGTTCTTAGGCCTGGAATGAAGGGAGAGCTGGGGAAATAATGGACAAGGGCAGTGCTTGGCCTCTTGCGATGCTGCTGAATGAAGTGGGTGCGAGCGCTTAGTGAGCCAAACCGGGAGAAAAACAAAAAAGCCGTTTCATGCTAAAACCAAACACTTCACATTTTGCACAGCTTGGCTCATTTTGATAATAGTTATCAAGCTAGTTTGCCTCCTCGTGCCTATTGCCAAATTCTATCCCTATAGCGCTATCATTACACTGTAGCACGAAGAGCGTCCCTGAGTAATATAGTTGTCACCTTACCTTGCAGTTATCCAGTTAACGACCACAAAACAAAACAAAATTCCATGCAGTGATAAAGACTATCAAACAGTGACCAGTCGAGCACGTGTCAGGTCGAGAACAGATGGTTGTAGAGAAGGGCCAGGTGCCCAGCCGGGCAGGGCTGCAGACCAGAGCATTCAGCACTTCTGCGAGCTGCTGCTGTGAGCTGAGAGGCCAGCAGCTGAGGTGGGTCGGCAGCAAAGCGGCCCTTCGGCGGTACGAGCCGTGGCAGTGGTGGTGTGTGTGGAGCTGGGGGAGCCGGGGCTGGGGGGACAGAAGAAGAGCATGTCTTGAATGGAAAAAAATGATGTGATTTTACAGAGCACATTTTTTCTCATGCATCCTGGCCAGCTGTCCATGCTAATCCTGCAGAACCGTGCCAGCTTCTGCAAATAATCCATTAAAATTAACGGTGTCTTTATTTTCATAGTTTTTCTGGTTCAACAAGCTGTTTTATCTGTTAATGATTCCCTTTGCCAAGGGCTGTGCAGTCCAGATGTACCTTCAGGCACGTAGGAAATGCGCAGCGTTCTTCTGAGCGCGCTTACCAACATGCCCACACGACATGAACCGGTCCAGCTTTCCTTTCACTGCGGTTCTTGCTGATTGAATGCTTCACAGACAGAACTGTCTTGTAGTGAGGAGCTCCTCAGTGTGATTCCCAGTCATTTCTCTTAGGCTCATTAAACTTACCATTGTAGGATTTTTTTTCCCACCTCGCTAATCCGTGCAGTGACAACGTGGGTTGCATTTGGGCAGAAATGTCTGATCAGTCCTGCTTCGGCTCATCTCTTCGCACTGCTCTTCTGTCAGAACACTTCACAAGTCACCTGTCTTTCTTCTAACTTGATAACGAAAAAATATTTAAGCTTGTTACATTTTGTAAAAAAAGGAACAAACGAAAACAAATAAACAAAAAAATGAGGTTGATTTTCTATTCAAAAAAAAGCTCTAACGAACAATATGTACAAGAACTGCGTTGTTACTGTAAACTTTCTAGCAGTGTAAAGCCACTGGCTATCAGTCACTAGAAGTGAGAACTTTGGCCTCATGACAGTACTGCTGAACTGAAAGCACAGACATCGCTCCGCTTTTGTAGCGCTCAGCTGTCAGCTCTTAGCGCTGTGTGTACGGTGTTCCTTTCTAATGTACCAACTGTAGGAGCTTCACGTGTGATACAAAAGAGAAGCTAGGGCCTAACAACTGTACCGTAGGACTCTGTGTGTGCAGCATAGCATTTAAAACAAGGTTTTGTTTGATTGCATTTTAGCTTTCCTTCACTGTTTCTGTTTGCTGTGGGATTACAGGAAGGCTACCATGAGTATTTCTTACCAAAGTCTTGTGTAGATGTTCCGTAGCTGTCCGGCTAACACCGTATTATTTTGGAATAAAGACATCTTTACTATGAAATGTAGCTCTGTGTGCAGTGTGCCTCTGTTCCACGAGTACAATTACGTAACTCAGAAACCAACCACACGCTGATCGCATAGGGAATCAATGCTCTTATTTGCATTTAGTCCTGTTCCAGTCGGCAGGATATGTGGGATGAGCTGGATTTTTATTTGTTACATCTAGTCATTATTTCCACTTGGAAATTACTTGTACAATGTTTTTATTGGCAGTTTGCAACTAATTAAAAAATTGCCAGGTAGCTTAGCCTCTTTATTGAAATTATTACTCTCATGCTGATATTTTTTTTTTTTATAAGGAGAAATTATTTAAAAGAGCAGACGATACACAAATTGGGAAATTTTTCAAAACAAGCTTTCAGAAGCCCTCAGATTTTGTGCAGCTTCCTTCCTGCTGTGCTTCAGGACAGCAGGCTGCTGAGGCACAGTGCTGTGGCTTTGTTACCGTCGCACAGAAACGCCCAGTGACTGGCAGGCAGGCTGGAGGTTTCTGCAACCAATGCTGCACAAATGCAATTGTAAGTGAATCTTGCAGCTAAAAGTCACCAGTGTTTCTTTTCCTGGAAAAACCCCTGTTCTAAGTTGGCAGCATAACAAGGCTGAGATGGCACGACATGTGGCTGCTTATGGGTAACACGATCAGTGGCACTGATAAGCGAGGGCACTCCCGTCCAGTAGAAGTCCCCTGGAATGTAGCTGCTCCCAACAGAAGAATGTTCAGCATCTCCAAGCAGCTGCTTCAAGACAGCTTTGTCCCCAGGTACAGCTCAGCACCAGGCAGCGCTGCTCACTTGCAAGCAGTGCCTGTGGGTTGGGCAGCACTGCCCCAGCAGCACTGGGCTGCTTGGAAAGGAAAAACAAAAAGCAAACCTCTTCTTTTGGTTGCTCAACCATGAATGATTTAGCTGCTATTAAGAGCACAAAGCCAGAAATCGCCTTCTGCAGTCCTGCTGCAGCTTGTTGGGGAACAGTGGAGCTCCAGTAAAAAAAAAAATAAAAAATAAAAGAGAAGTCTGGCCTGGCAGGGCTGCTGGCACCACTATGTACAGCCCACGGACTGACTGTTGGAAGGAGAACTTGCAGTGCCCAGTGCCCCAACTGCTCTTTCTGCAGTGACAGTGTGAAGGAAGGTGAATTCAGGGAGCAGTTCTGTAATGTTCCTCATACCGAATGGGAAGACATCCGGGGCAGCAGTTACGCTGTTACAGCCCGTAGAACTTGATCTCAAGTGTTCTTGCTCACAAGGGCTCCCAGGCAGTAAATGCCACCCGTGCCGTGACTGCTGGGGACCCACTGGGCTGCAACTGCCAGTCCTCAACCGTGATCTGTAACACGGATGGATGCTCTCTGTCATTAGAACTCATCTGCCATCCTCGGGGTCTTTGACACTGAGTTGCTGAGGCAACACAAAAAGCTAATAAAACCCTGAAATTGCGCAGGGCTCTTTGCTGAAGCCTAACATTTCTTTGTCAACTATAACTGATGTCTACTATTTCTGATGTATTACTGCCACACACTGTCATACGGCTGTGCTCCTACCTGACTGCAAAGCAGACGCACACACGTGTGGTACACAGCATGTGCACACTGAGATTTCTTGTGTCTTGCTCTATGTGGGCAGCAGCACCCCAACCACTGGAAGGAAAACCCTTCCCAGCAAATTGGAACGTCCTTAAGAATCTTTTGGAATCTTTTGCAGCCAACTTCCAGGCACTTAGCAGTTTTTGCTCCGTGTGCAAACCCATTTAAGATCTTGATTGCAATGCTTTCAATGTTGGCACTCCGTCGCATTGTGCAAAACGAAGCAATTACAGGGCTCCTGAGCCGCACTGAGTTCTGTCTCCTCTGGCTTCCAGAAGACAGAAGAGTTTTGCCATGACTGATGGCACGTTATCCACATAGTAGGCAATGACATTTCTCACACGCAGCCTAGATAGTTCAGTGCAGCTAAACTGCTCGGAGCACTACAGTCTTCTTGCCTCCTTCACAAAAGTCCTAGGGAACTCTGTGTCACCAACAGTAATCAACTCACACCCACTGAGAAAGGAAAGATCTTCCCTTCTGCTTGCTCCCTGTATTTGTACAAGGGGGGCACATGTAGCTCCTCACGACTCCCAGCTTTCTTCCCTTTTGTCAGCAAATGGCAAGGTATTCTGAAGTGCTGGGCTGTTCAACAACAAGTGTGTGATACACGTTTTGGAGAGGGATTGCAGATGCCGGGAGAAATTAGCTCTGCTCCTTGTGCTGCACTGAATGACCAACAGTGGAGCTGCAGGCACAGCATGAGAGCAGCTCTGGAAGAATTTCCTTGGGCGCCCCATCAGCAGTGTGCAGAGACACCATCACTCAGGTTGGAAAAAACCTTAAGATCATGCAGTCCAACCACAGCCCAACCATCCTAGCCTAACTAACAGCCCTGCGCTAAATCCTGTCCCTGAGCACCACATCCAAGTGGTTTTTAAACACGTCCAGGGATGGGGACTCAACCACCTCCCTGGGCAGCCCATTGCAGTGCTTAATGACCCTTTCTGTAAAGAAGAGTTTCATATCCAACCTAAACCTCCCCTGGTGCTACTGGAAGCCATTTCCCCTCGTCCTGTCACCAGTGACAAGGGACCAGCCCCGCTCTGCTGCAGTCACTTTTCAGAAGAGAGCAATAATGTCTCCCCTCAGCCACTACCTCCCCAGATCGAACAGCCTCAGTTCCTTCAGTCCCTCCTTGTAGGCCATGTTCTTCAAGGCCTTCACAGCCTTGCTGCCCTTCTTTGCACCTGCTGCAGCACCTCCATGTCCTTTCTGTACTGAGTGCCCAAAGCTGAACCCAGCACTGGAGGTGACACCTCACCAGTGCCGAGCACAGGCCAGGACGACTTCCAGTCCTGCTCCCCACTCCATTCCTGACCCAAGCCAGGGTGCCACTGGCCTTCTTGGCCACCTGGGCCACCTGGCCACATCTACATTCTGTCTCAGAAACCTCCATGGAACAAAAAGACAAACTTTTCTCACAAAATCTGCTTCTACTTTACTTATGTATACCTTGCATTAAATTCCAATTTGTACCTCCTTTAAATGCCAGAAGTGAGCATTAATAGCTGGGATGGGTGTGTAAGTTAGTGTGAAGAAGCAGAGCTACAGCTGTGCATGTGGGTGCACATAGGACTGCAGCCTCCTTCTGCAAGCATTGCGCACTGAGCACCAACCTGCGCTCCACCAGACGGCACTGGAAGCCAACAGGACGGCTGTTCTTAAAAACGTGCGAAATGGCCAAAGCAGCTGAGCAGCAAACTTACAGCCAAATGCCACCAACTGCCTGAAACTCTGAGCGAAAGCACAGACTGAGGAACATTTTCACTGCAGCTTAAGTATCTAAAATGTTCCATTTAATTTTCTATGAGCTTTTCAAAAGCATCTTTTTCTTCTCTTTCACACTGTGACACGTTCTACAATTAAAGCAGTTTGACAGGTCAGTAAAGCAGCAATCTGGCTGTTCTTACGCACTAGGAAAAAAAAAAAAATATATATATATATATATATATATATATATATATATATATATATATATATATATATATTTTAGTGTGATTCACCCTAATGGAGCAGAACATGTCATAATCTTTATTAAAAAAAAAAAGATGTTTCAATATTTTTTATTTTTGTCTTCACCAATTAAAATAAAAATCAACATCACTACGGATGTGATAAAGACGCACCGTTACAAGTAACATTCACTAAACTGAATTCCACCTACAACAGGCACTGCTCTACGAATCAAGGTGGGGCTGTTGCATTTTCAGTTAGAATGCACAACGAATGCATTCTTTGTACATCATTAGGCGGTGACACATTTTGTGAGCTCGTTTGCTCATTTTGTGACTATACGCACATGGCGCACAACTGCCAGCCACGGTAACGCTCCTCCAGGAAGGGGGACAGTATGTAAATGAATTTCTGGAAAAGTCATGAATATGTCAATGAGTTTTGGGTAATACTGCTGGGTATGTATGGCCTGGCTAATAAATGTATCGAGACGCCACTCTCTGGTGCGCAAGCTAGGAGGAGCGCTCCTCCACGCACAGGAACTTCACTGACCGGCACACAATTTCTCCCTTGCCAACAAGGGCCGTGCACCCATTACTGCAGTAATTAATGACATGTGCTGCTTGTCGCTAAGATCCTTGCCTAACCTGGAATGTTGTCTCTCGGAGTGTTTCTCACAAATTCGGTGCCAAAACCAAATCCTTGGCTTCTGTCTGATTGACTCCGGGTTTTTCATCATCTCGGACGCTGGCTGTAAAAACTAGAATAAAAAGCACGACAACATCAATTTTCTAGTTATTATTTATTATTATTTATTGACAGATATTCATAAGCTGAGCGCAGGTTTGCTGGCTTTGTCGAGGTTTTCCTCGTTTTCTTCGACGACTTCTTTCCCCCCCAATTTCTTTTCTGTGTTTTTCTTCAGCCTGCGCAGCAGATTCAAGCCCGTCGGTGAAACAATTTCCATGGTCTCTGGTGCCATCGCGTGGCCAAGCGGCGGAACTGCAACGAAATCCGTTCCACGTTCTCTGGTGCCGTTTGGTGGCCGATTGGGAATACAGCATCGAATTTCCTTCCACGGTATCTAATAACCCCGCGTGGCCAATCCGTGCCCAACAACGAGATGCAAAAAGACGCGAACTTTGCAGCAAAAAGAATCCAGTGCCAATCGGCCGCACGCGCATCACAGTATATATCACATATATAGCGCGTTGCGGTGCCCCCATTTGCGCATATGTAGTGCTTGCCCGAGACTTGCTCGGGTGGGTGCTGCTGCGCGACTGCGAGTCTCTGCGAGCCGCTCCGAGCGGCGTTCCACTGCCGCTGCGAGGGCTTTTAAACGGCTGGAGGGACAGCGCGGGGCTGGGGGTGGAAGGGGACGTTTGCTGGTTCAGCGGGGCGGCGAGCGAGTTGGATGCCGCGAGGCGCTGAGGGGCAGCTGTGAGCCGAACCGGTCCGTTCCCGGGAATCAAACGGCGGAAATAGACGAGGAGCATCCTGGATTAGCAGGGGGAGAATATATCGCTGAGCCGGCAGTCCGAGGATCGGTTGCTTGCTCGTACCCGCAGTGCTTTGTAGAAACAGTTGCTGTTGTGAAGTTGCCGGGCGCGTGCTCGCATTAGCTGGAGGACTGATCACCATAGAGAGCGGCGGATGAGCTGCGCAGAGCGGTTAGAACGGCACTTCCGCATTTCTGGGCGCATGCGTTCTGCTGCTGGCGGGACTCGGCGGCAGTTCCGCGCATTGGCCACGCGGTGGCAGCAGAGACCACGGCAAGAACTTTCCCGCCGGATCGACCGCGGGACTCAGCGGCAGGCAGCGGCAGTTCCGCGCATTGGGGGATGCCTGTGAGGTGCGTGGAGTCCTGGGACGAGTTGATGGCCGTGCGCACTGGGGTGATGGTGCCCTTGGCGCACGGCTGTGACAGCGGGGTAGGGGTCGGTGCCCCCAAAATGGGGTGCTGGGCGAGTTGTACGGGGAGTGCTTGTGAAGCAGTGCTGGAGCAGCTGGTGAAGTGTGCAGCCCTGTGAGCACAGGTGGAAGCAACGCAGCCGTGGGAGCAGATGTGGGACCTGTGGGTCACTTATGGGTAGCTTGTGGGGCACTTATGGGGCACTGATGTGTCACTTTTTGGGCAGCACAGGCTGCTGTTGGTCGTTTGTGGGTCCCTGCTGCCCCGCTTGTGGGGGCACTTATGGGTCAATTACTGGTCCTGTTGCCAGCCCCAGGCTGCTGTGGGGGACTTCTGGGGCCATGTGTCTTATTTGTGGTCCCTGCAGTGCCACTTGTGGGGCCCTTGTGGCTCCCAGGTCACTGAGGGGCTCTCTGGTTCCCTCCCTGTTTCTGTGGGGTTTGGATTGCTGTTGGAGCCAAAAGGCCACACGCTGCCGTACAGGCAGGTGCCGGGTTCACCCACTGAGGACACCAAACCTTCCAATAATGTCACAGCGTTCTTTAATTGCTGTGCGAGGAGATGACGCACGTTTCTCCCTGGGGAGCTGTAAGCTGACCCCGGCAGGTGGGCAGACAGCACTTGCTCCATTGATGCCAGTCGTCTCAGCCCTTGTGCTGCACGTGCAGCTTCTCAGCACCTCGCTGTATCAGCACTGAAATCTGTGCTCCCCTATTTATTACAAATGTCACCAATTGCCATTGAGGGCAGACTGGAAGCAAAGTACGTGGACCATCCTAGCTCGTCCATGGATAAACCCAACCTGGTTGGGTGACTGAGTGTTGCGACTCTGGAAATGCCTGGAGCTGATGCACTGTTCTGTAAAGGGATTCTGTGTTCTCCAGAGTTCCTCTGCCATTCTTTCTAAGCTCAACACCTTCTCGTGACATCTCTGTTCCCTCTTTCGTGATTCTCATTGTGGGATCTGCAACCTGGGCCTCCAAAGTCAGTTTGTCTGCTCCCACGTTGTCCCAACTCATTTTATGACACATCCCCCTCCACGTTCCCTCTATGTCCACACGTCCCAATTGTGTCTTTGTGTCCTCCCAGTGTCCTCTGCCCGTGTCCCCTCTGTGTCTCCTGTGCCACACATTAATTGCACCCGTGCTGAGTGTTGTTTAAGGGCACGTAATTAAGTTCCCTTCCACGTCTTGTTGGACCTCCTTCTGTTTTGCAGCTCAATGGGGGTCGAAGGGTTTCTGAGGCTCCTCTGGTTAATGATTCCAGCGCTGTGAAATCTGTGGGGTGGACGATGGAACAGCAGGAACCCCTTGTTCATGCATTGCTTGTATGCAGGTGGGTTATGTGATGGCTGTGGGAAGCTCCCTTGGAGATGGA
>NC_136819.1:3202724-3245224 GCF_951394365.1 Tetrao urogallus
AATGAAGAGAGACTAGCAGCAGGAGCGATGGCAGAGAGTGATGGTCACCATCCAGAAACCTGTGTCCGCCTGCTGGCTGAGCCTGGGGGACGCAGATTCCTCTCCACAAGACAGCAACATCCCATCAAAATTCCACTTTTCTGGATGAAGACTGCCTCCTGCTCCACTTGATGTTCAAGTGGAGCATGGTCCATCGGCAGCAAGACCTTGAACACCCATCAGTTGTATGACAGAGAATTTACTACACTGGACTGGACTAAAACACACACACATACACACACACACACACACACACACACATACACACACACACACACACACACACACACACACACACACACAAAAAAAAAAAAAAAAATTACAATAAAAAAATACAAAACAACCAAACCCCAAAAAAGTGTGTAAGGTCGTCTTGTTCTCTGGCAGTCCGCTTTTGTCAAGGTACGAGGAAAGGAGGAGGCTGAGGAAAGCCTCCAAAGCCTCTCTCCAGCGCACTACCTACAGCTATCAGAATGGAGAGAGAAAGGAATCGTCACTGCTTGCTTCTGTTCTTTGGGGCGCCTGAAGTACCTTGGAAGGCCACACTTTCTGAGCACCACAGACATTCTGTCCCAAAGCAGCTGTTTGACCGTTTCCCCTGGGTGACAAGGCATAGCGCTTGCAGCGTCTGAAGGCACGGGCTCAGACGCAAATCCAAACCCTTAACTGCAGGTCCTTCCATCCTTTATACACACGCTGAAGCCCCCCCTTGTAGTTTCCCATCCATCCCTACGGGTCAGCAGAGCGCTTAACAAGTCTCCTTCACGTCTAGACACCAACTGCCCACACGAGTGCGTGCGACAATGCATGCGGCTGGGGCCAGCGCTTTGTGCAAGGGAAGCTGCCCGAGAGCTGCACGTCAGGGAGGGACTCCTTGGTCTCAGGCTCTGCTTGCTTTTCTGACTGGCTGTGAGGAACACTCCTGTCCAGTGAGACGTCACTCTGAGAGAGTGGGGATCTGTGGGAGAGAGGAGGGTTACATTGCTTGGAGCCAGATGTGAGTTCTTCCTTCTCTAGCGTTCTCTAGTCTCTTCTGGTGACACAGCTGGTGAGACATTGACAGAGGGACGCCAGGTCATGGGAGGGCCAGAACGACAGTGAGAGCTGGAACAGGGCCTGTGGGAGATGCCGATGAGCGTGGACTCGATCAGCCTGGTTCTCCAGGGAAGGTTTTGCCTCTCGTCTGTGCCTGGGCAGATCATGGAGCACATCCTTCTAGAGGCTGCGTTAAGGCACATACGAGATAGATCCGAGGTGATTCGAGACAGCCAGCATGGCTTCACCAAGGCCAGATCGTGCCCGAGCAATCTGGAGGCCTTCTGTGATGGAGTGACGGCTTTGGTGGACGGGGAAGGGGCGGTGGATGGACTACTACCGGCCTTCTGCAAGGCCCTTGACATGGTCCCTCACCACATCCTTCTCTCTAAGCTGGAGAGGTGTGGATGTGAAGGAGGCACTGTTGGATGCATTAGGAGTTGGCTGGCCGGACACAGGCAAAGGGTTGTGATCAATGGTTCTGCGTCAGGGTGGAGGCCTGTCACAAACGGTGTCCCTCAGGGGTCGGTCGTGGGACCGGTGCTCTTCAGCATCTTCATCGACGACACAGACGAGGGCATCGAGTGCACCCTCAGCAAGTCTGCAGATGGCACCGAGCTGAGCGGTGCGGCCGATACACTGGAAGGAAGGGAAGCCATCCAGAGGGACGTGGATGGGCCGGAAAAGTGGGGCCCTGAAAACCTGATACGGTTCAAGAAGGCCAAGTGCAGGGTCTTGCAATTGGCTTGGGGCAGTCCCAGGTGTCGATTCAAACTGGGGGGAGATCTCCCTGAGAGCAGCCCTGCGGAGAAGGACTTGGGGGTCCTGGTGGACGAGAAGCGGGACATGAGCCAGAAGTGTGACAGCTGGACAGTGTGCCAAAGAGGTGTGTGCAGGCAAACGGTGCTGGTTTTCCCAGATGGAGGTCATAAATTTCCTTGCCTACTTGCAAAGTGTTCTCCTATTATTCCTACATAGCGTTGTATGTTTCTGCTATTACAAGATCTTTTATTAGAAATGCATTATCTGTTTCCCAAAGGTGATGCTGAGAAGCATGCCTGACTATGACTTACTTATGCACATCTCGCGTTTCATATCCATTCTTCCTGCCCGGCAGGAGGGGTGTGGGGCAGGAGCAGCTGCAGGAGGCTGCCACACTCTTGGCTCTCTGTGCACACCTCACACCGTTCCCTCTCAGCTGCTTGCAAAACTTAAACCAAAAGCCACAGAGCCATGAAAGTGTGGTGAGATATTTCCTTTATTGGAATCTAAATGGAAATCACAATGAGCTGGGTGGCCTACTGCTTCTCTTCTCCAGTGCCAGACAAGTCCATGTACCGCAGCACCGCTGCAGGTCGTCCTACGGCCCAGCGCTGTGGAGGGCAGTTCTGCCCAGCCCCGTGACGTCTCTACCCCCCAGCGCAGCTTACAGCCACTGTGCCCCAGCCTCCATGTTGAGCTGGGGCCGCACGGCCGCCCCGCCCCACAGCGCAGAGGGCCGCAGCCCCGCCCTCCATTATGAGCTGGGCCGGAAGGCCGCACACCGGCCAATAGCTGCAGGCCGCTGCCCCGCCCGCCATTATGTGCCAGGCAGGCCCGCGGTATAAAAGGCCGCTGGCGCAGCCCCACGGCATTCACTGTCTGCACTGTCTGGCGACAGGGACGAGAGGCAGTGGGCGCTACGGGGTCAGGGGCAGCTGTCCTTGCAGACCCCAGCAAGGAGTGACCGTCGGTGGCCTTTGGCCACAGCGTTTGGAGGCCGAGGGTCTCCTCACATCCTCGTGACCATGCTGCGGGGCAACGCGGGACGGGGCCAGGCAAAGCAGAGCAGCCGGCCCAATCCCGGCCGGGGCCCGGCACAGCCCCCCGCCTGCCCTGCGCAGCGGGAGGAGCGCAGGCGGGGGCTGGAGAGGCAGTTCCAGGCCCTGCCGGCTGAGAACCACCTGCTGAGAGAGGGACGCTCTCCAGAAGTGTGCCAGGAACAGCAGAGGCTCCAGCAGGCTGCGGCCAAACTTGAAGTGCTCAGCAATTTCCTGGAGGAGAAATGCACGCAGCTCCAGGAGATTTGGGAAAAGCTGGGGACACACAGAAATCCCAAGCACATTCCCGTGACCATGCTGCGGGGCAGTGCGGGATGGGGACAGGCAAAGAGCAGCCGGCCCTCTCCTCCCCGGGGCCCGGCACAGCCCCCCACATGCCCTGCGCTGCGGAAGGAGCACTGGTGGGAACTGGAGGCATTGTGGGCCCTGCTGGAGGGCGTGCGGCTCACCTCCCAGGAGCTGCAGCGCCGCTGGGCCATAGAGATACGCAAGCTGCAGTCGGCGGCAGAGAAGGGGCACAGTTCGGGACTGGAGGAATTGTGGGCCCAGCTGAAGGACTTGCCGCTCCGCTGCCAGGAGCTGCAGCGCCGCTGGGCCATAGAGAGAGGCAAGCTGCAGGAGGCGGCAGAGGAGGAGCACAGCTGGGGACTGGAGGCAGTGTGGGCCAAGCTGCAGTGCGAGCGCCTCCGCTGCCAGGAGCTGCAGTGCCGCTGGGCCATAGAGAGACGCAAGCTGGCCGACTGACCGTGTTGTGCCTGGGAGAAGCAGCAGGCCCAGAAGGAGCAGCAGTTGAAGGAGTGGGAGCAGCGGCAGCGGGCAACAGAGACTCGGCAGCTGCTGCGCTGGAAGAAGGCCGAGCTGCACGCGACGCAGGAGCTGCTGGACCGGGAGTGCGATGCAGCCCTGCACCAGGCTTGCAAGCTCAGTGAGGAGAACTGCTTGCTGGGGAGCAGAAGCTCTCAGCAGATGAGGGAGGAGGTGGAGCAGCTCCAGGACAAGACGTGTATGCTCAGCCTCCTTACCCAGCAGCTGCGGGAAACGGTCCGGCAGCTCAAAGAGGCCACTTCCACAACCAGAGAGGCCACAGAAAAGGTAGAGGAAGTCAACCTGCTGCAGGGACAGCATTTGGCAAAGGAGATTGGCAAAAGGCTGGAGCCGCCCGGAAATCCAGGCCAGGAATGCTCCAACCCACAGGAAGAGATGGAGGAGTTGCAAGGGCGGCTGATTTCTGTCTGCATCCTGCACACTCGCAGATGAACATCACCGCTAATTCGAAGGTTCTTAGCTCGTCACAGCTGCGATCCTTTGGAGGGCCCTAATGAGGACCCAGAAAACGAGCTTCCCCTGACTGCTGGACAGTACGTTTACATCTTTGGAGACGTGGATGAGGATGGCTGGTTTCTGGGAGAGCTGACGGATGGCACAAGAGAACTGGTCCCTTCCAATCTGGTGGAAGAAGTTTCTGATGATGACCCGGATACAACCGTGCCTCCAGAGCTTTGTCATCTCCTGCTGGATGCCGATGATGAAGAGAGACTAGGCAGCAGGAGCGGTGGCAGAGAGTGATGGTCACCATCCAGAAACCTGTGTCCGCCTGCTGGCTGAGCCTGGGGGACGCAGATTCCTCTCCACAAGACAGCAACATCCCATCAAAATTCCACTTTTCTGGATGAAGACTGCCTCCTGCTCCACTTGATGTTCAAGTGGAGCATGGTCCATCGGCAGCAAGACCTTGAACACCCATCAGTTGTATGACAGAGAATTTACTACACTGGACTGGACTAAAACACACACACATACACACACACACACACACACACACACATACACACACACACACACACACACACACACACAAAAAAAAAAAAAAAAAAAATTACAATAAAAAAATACAAAACAACCAAACCCCAAAAAAGTGTGTAAGGTCGTCTTGTTCTCTGGCAGTCCGCTTTTGTCAAGGTACGAGGAAAGGAGGAGGCTGAGGAAAGCCTCCAAAGCCTCTCTCCAGCGCACTACCTACAGCTATTAGAATGGAGAGAGAAAGGAATCGTCACTGCTTGCTTCTGTTCTTTGGGGCGCCTGAAGTACCTTGGAAGGCCACACTTTCTGAGCACCACAGACATTCTGTCCCAAAGCAGCTGTTTGACCGTTTCCCTTGGGTGACAAGGCATAGCGCTTGCAGCGTCTGAAGGCACGGACTCAGACGCAAATCCAAACCCTTAACTGCAGGTCCTTCCATCCTTTATACACACGCTGAAGCCCCCCCT
The DNA here is from genome assembly GCF_951394365.1 of Tetrao urogallus. NCBI lineage: Eukaryota > Metazoa > Chordata > Aves > Galliformes > Phasianidae > Tetrao > Tetrao urogallus. The sequence goes on from NC_136819.1 coordinate 3,207,886, forward strand.
TGTAGTTTCCCATCCATCCCTACGGGTCAGCAGAGCGCTTAACAAGTCTCCTTCACGTCTAGACACCAACTGCCCACACGAGTGCGTGCGACAATGCATGCGGCTGGGGCCAGCGCTTCGTGCAAGGGAAGCTGCCCGAGAGCTGCACGTCAGGGAGGGACTCCTTGGTCTCAGGCTCTGCTTGCTTTTCTGACTGGCTGTGAGGAACACTCCTGTCCAGTGAGACGTCACTCTGAGAGAGTGGGGATCTGTGGGAGAGAGGAGGGTTACATTGCTTGGAGCCAGATGTGAGTTCTTCCTTCTCTAGCGTTCTCTAGTCTCTTCTGGTGACACAGCTGGTGAGACATTGACAGAGGGACGCCAGGTCATGGGAGGGCCAGAACGACAGTGAGAGCTGGAACAGGGCCTGTGGGAGATGCCGATGAGCGTGGACTCGATCAGCCTGGTTCTCCAGGGAAGGTTTTGCCTCTCGTCTGTGCCTGGGCAGATCATGGAGCACATCCTTCTAGAGGCTGCGTTAAGGCACATACGAGATAGATCCGAGGTGATTCGAGACAGCCAGCATGGCTTCACCAAGGCCAGATCGTGCCCGAGCAATCTGGAGGCCTTCTGTGATGGAGTGACGGCTTTGGTGGACGGGGAAGGGGCGGTGGATGGACTACTACCGGCCTTCTGCAAGGCCCTTGACATGGTCCCTCACCACATCCTTCTCTCTAAGCTGGAGAGGTGTGGATGTGAAGGAGGCACTGTTGGATGCATTAGGAGTTGGCTGGCCGGACACAGGCAAAGGGTTGTGATCAATGGTTCTGCGTCAGGGTGGAGGCCTGTCACAAACGGTGTCCCTCAGGGGTCGGTCGTGGGACCGGTGCTCTTCAGCATCTTCATCGACGACACAGACGAGGGCATCGAGTGCACCCTCAGCAAGTCTGCAGATGGCACCGAGCTGAGCGGTGCGGCCGATACACTGGAAGGAAGGGAAGCCATCCAGAGGGACGTGGATGGGCCGGAAAAGTGGGGCCCTGAAAACCTGATACGGTTCAAGAAGGCCAAGTGCAGGGTCTTGCAATTGGCTTGGGGCAGTCCCAGGTGTCGATTCAAACTGGGGGGAGATCTCCCTGAGAGCAGCCCTGCGGAGAAGGACTTGGGGGTCCTGGTGGACGAGAAGCGGGACATGAGCCAGAAGTGTGACAGCTGGACAGTGTGCCAAAGAGGTGTGTGCAGGCAAACGGTGCTGGTTTTCCCAGATGGAGGTCATAAATTTCCTTGCCTACTTGCAAAGTGTTCTCCTATTATTCCTACATAGCGTTGTATGTTTCTGCTATTACAAGATCTTTTATTAGAAATGCATTATCTGTTTCCCAAAGGTGATGCTGAGAAGCATGCCTGACTATGACTTACTTATGCACATCTCGCGTTTCATATCCATTCTTCCTGCCCGGCAGGAGGGGTGTGGGGCAGGAGCAGCTGCAGGAGGCTGCCACACTCTTGGCTCTCTGTGCACACCTCACACCGTTCCCTCTCAGCTGCTTGCAAAACTTAAACCAAAAGCCACAGAGCCATGAAAGTGTGGTGAGATATTTCCTTTATTGGAATCTAAATGGAAATCACAATGAGCTGGGTGGCCTACTGCTTCTCTTCTCCAGTGCCAGACAAGTCCATGTACCGCAGCACCGCTGCAGGTCGTCCTACGGCCCAGCGCTGTGGAGGGCAGTTCTGCCCAGCCCCGTGACGTCTCTACCCCCCAGCGCAGCTTACAGCCACTGTGCCCCAGCCTCCATGTTGAGCTGGGGCCGCACGGCCGCCCCGCCCCACAGCGCAGAGGGCCGCAGCCCCGCCCTCCATTATGAGCTGGGCCGGAAGGCCGCACACCGGCCAATAGCTGCAGGCCGCTGCCCCGCCCGCCATTATGTGCCAGGCAGGCCCGCGGTATAAAAGGCCGCTGGCGCAGCCCCACGGCATTCACTGTCTGCACTGTCTGGCGACAGGGACGAGAGGCAGTGGGCGCTACGGGGTCAGGGGCAGCTGTCCTTGCAGACCCCAGCAAGGAGTGACCGTCGGTGGCCTTTGGCCACAGCGTTTGGAGGCCGAGGGTCTCCTCACATCCTCGTGACCATGCTGCGGGGCAACGCGGGACGGGGCCAGGCAAAGCAGAGCAGCCGGCCCAATCCCGGCCGGGGCCCGGCACAGCCCCCCGCCTGCCCTGCGCAGCGGGAGGAGCGCAGGCGGGGGCTGGAGAGGCAGTTCCAGGCCCTGCCGGCTGAGAACCACCTGCTGAGAGAGGGACGCTCTCCAGAAGTGTGCCAGGAACAGCAGAGGCTCCAGCAGGCTGCGGCCAAACTTGAAGTGCTCAGCAATTTCCTGGAGGAGAAATGCACGCAGCTCCAGGAGATTTGGGAAAAGCTGGGGACACACAGAAATCCCAAGCACATTCCCGTGACCATGCTGCGGGGCAGTGCGGGATGGGGACAGGCAAAGAGCAGCCGGCCCTCTCCTCCCCGGGGCCCGGCACAGCCCCCCACATGCCCTGCGCTGCGGAAGGAGCACTGGTGGGAACTGGAGGCATTGTGGGCCCTGCTGGAGGGCGTGCGGCTCACCTCCCAGGAGCTGCAGCGCCGCTGGGCCATAGAGATACGCAAGCTGCAGTCGGCGGCAGAGAAGGGGCACAGTTCGGGACTGGAGGAATTGTGGGCCCAGCTGAAGGACTTGCCGCTCCGCTGCCAGGAGCTGCAGCGCCGCTGGGCCATAGAGAGAGGCAAGCTGCAGGAGGCGGCAGAGGAGGAGCACAGCTGGGGACTGGAGGCAGTGTGGGCCAAGCTGCAGTGCGAGCGCCTCCGCTGCCAGGAGCTGCAGTGCCGCTGGGCCATAGAGAGACGCAAGCTGGCCGACTGACCGTGTTGTGCCTGGGAGAAGCTGCAGGCCCAGAAGGAGCAGCAGTTGAAGGAGTGGGAGCAGCGGCAGCGGGCAACAGAGACTCGGCAGCTGCTGCGCTGGAAGGAGGCCGAGCTGCACGCGACGCAGGAGCTGCTGGACCGGGAGTGCGATGCAGCCCTGCACCAGGCTTGCAAGCTCAGTGAGGAGAACTGCTTGCTGGGGAGCAGAAGCTCTCAGCAGATGAGGGAGGAGGTGGAGCAGCTCCAGGACAAGACGTGTATGCTCAGCCTCCTTACCCAGCAGCTGCGGGAAACGGTCCGGCAGCTCAAAGAGGCCACTTCCACAACCAGAGAGGCCACAGAAAAGGTAGAGGAAGTCAACCTGCTGCAGGGACAGCATTTGGCAAAGGAGATTGGCAAAAGGCTGGAGCCGCCCGGAAATCCAGGCCAGGAATGCTCCAACCCACAGGAAGAGATGGAGGAGTTGCAAGGGCGGCTGATTTCTGTCTGCATCCTGCACACTCGCAGATGAACATCACCGCTAATTCGAAGGTTCTTAGCTCGTCACAGCTGCGATCCTTTGGAGGGCCCTAATGAGGACCCAGAAAACGAGCTTCCCCTGACTGCTGGACAGTACGTTTACATCTTTGGAGACGTGGATGAGGATGGCTGGTTTCTGGGAGAGCTGACGGATGGCACAAGAGAACTGGTCCCTTCCAATCTGGTGGAAGAAGTTTCTGATGATGACCCGGATACAACCGTGCCTCCAGAGCTTTGTCATCTCCTGCTGGATGCCGATGATGAAGAGAGACTAGGCAGCAGGAGCGGTGGCAGAGAGTGATGGTCACCATCCAGAAACCTGTGTCCGCCTGCTGGCTGAGCCTGGGGGACGCAGATTCCTCTCCACAAGACAGCAACATCCCATCAAAATTCCACTTTTCTGGATGAAGACTGCCTCCTGCTCCACTTGATGTTCAAGTGGAGCATGGTCCATCGGCAGCAAGACCTTGAACACCCATCAGTTGTATGACAGAGAATTTACTACACTGGACTGGACTAAAACACACACACATACACACACACACACACACACACACACACACATACACACACACACACACACACACACACACACACACACACACAAAAAAAAAAAAAAAAATTACAATAAAAAAATACAAAACAACCAAACCCCAAAAAAGTGTGTAAGGTCGTCTTGTTCTCTGGCAGTCCGCTTTTGTCAAGGTACGAGGAAAGGAGGAGGCTGAGGAAAGCCTCCAAAGCCTCTCTCCAGCGCACTACCTACAGCTATCAGAATGGAGAGAGAAAGGAATCGTCACTGCTTGCTTCTGTTCTTTGGGGCGCCTGAAGTACCTTGGAAGGCCACACTTTCTGAGCACCACAGACATTCTGTCCCAAAGCAGCTGTTTGACCGTTTCCCTTGGGTGACAAGGCATAGCGCTTGCAGCGTCTGAAGGCACGGACTCAGACGCAAATCCAAACCCTTAACTGCAGGTCCTTCCATCCTTTATACACACGCTGAAGCCCCCCCTTGTAGTTTCCCATCCATCCCTACGGGTCAGCAGAGCGCTTAACAAGTCTCCTTCACGTCTAGACACCAACTGCCCACACGAGTGCGTGCGACAATGCATGCGGCTGGGTGTCGGGAATAACCCACTTGGCCAGGGAAACCTGCTGATAAACCTGGGGAAGCCCACCAACTCAATATGAGTGAACAGCTTCGTTTATTGGTAACCACAGCAGACCTTATATAGATACAGAACCCGAAACCATCTTTATAAACAACTCTATAAATCACATACCTAGGGTACATTGGTTAGACAAGCATGTCGAAGGAACAAAGGCGAGCATTCCAGAAACCTATTCACCAAGCACCGCTGCTTAGGTACAATCTGTGCTATATTCCAAGCATAAACTGTCCCTGGCTCCTAAGCCACGCAAGCTAGTTCGAGCCGTCCCTGGCTCCTATGCCACGTAAGCTAGTTCGAGCATCTTCTAGAAACCCAGATTCAGATACAGAATAAAACCCACTGCAATTCCCCCCTTTTTATTTTATGGACGCATCTCAAGATATTCCAAGGAGCTATGACCTCCTTGCTCCTTAAGCCAATCTTGAATGAACTCATTCGTCGAAAACGTTGTACTAAATACCGGCATGGCTCGAGGGGGATCGATTGCCCTTTGAAGACAGCCATATACAATTCGTCCACATATAATTATCAATAGCAAGATCACTAACCATCGCAAACCTTCTTTCAGCAGGCCGTATGCCCATGAGGAAAGGCCTGGAAAAGTAGAACGAAGCCAATCATCTATGGGATTATGATCTTTACTCACAGATTGCGTGTGATTTAGGAGCTAGCGAATCTGCTTATGTATGGAATCACTATGATCAGACAAATTAAAACAACACATTCCCTCAAAATCAGTACACCCGCGTCCCTGCGCTAACAGCAAAAAGTCTATAGCTGCTCTATTTTGCAACACCGCGTGCCGTAAACTGTCCATGTCCTCCAGCATTTCTTCAAGGATCTGGGACGTAATATTGCTTTGTTTGACTGTCCAACATGCCAATCGCTCAATCTGCTTCAAGGCTTGTGCAGCCGCCAGACCTGGTGCTAGGATAGACGCAAAGATGTTCGCAGTGACCGTCCATAGCTGTACCTCGTCACGACAATCCTCAGTCAGAATCACTGCCGAGCGTTGATCCCTCAGGCGGTCGTCTCCAGATAGCATCCTGTTGATGTTCATCCATTCCGCTCGCCGTGGTGCAAACAAGGTTAGCTTTCCTAAATAGCAGGGTCCTCCTACTATATTCTTAGGTACCCCAGCCCATGCCCTATCCCCACAAATTAGAAATATACCAGGGGGAAGGGCTTTTGCTGTATTCACATTGACTAGGGTCTCCAGCTGTATCTTCTCTTGTGCTATCTGCAAGCCGTTTTTCTGTAATTGCTCCTGTAGGAAAACTTCTTGTTGCATAGTAAAAGGTTCAGATTGAGCAAACAAAATATCATTCATGTAATGATAAATGATAGCATGAGACCAAGCTTTTCTGACCGGTGCTAACGCGTAATCAACAAACAACTGGCATAAGGTAGGGCTATTTTTCATCCCCTGCGGAAGCACGACCCATTGATAGCGCGCTGCTGGCATGCTCTTATTGATTGCTGGCAATGTAAAAGCAAAGCGTTCTGAATCATCAGGGTGAATTTTGATTGTAAAAAAGCAATCCTTCAGATCAATTATTAACAGATGCCATGACTCCGGGACCATCGATGGGTTTGGCAATCCCGGTTGCAATGCCCCCATTGCTTGCATTTGATTATTAATAGCACGCAGATCATGTAGCAGCCGATATTTCCCCGATTTTTTTCTTAATCACAAAAATAGGAGTATTCCAAGGGCTGGTAGAAGGCACAATATGCCCTTGCTGCAATTGCTCTTGTACCAACTGACTGGCATACTGCAGGCTTTCCTGTTTCAACGGCCACTGATCAATCCAAATGGGATGATCAGAAATCCATCGCAATCGGATCGGGAAAGCCCATGCAGTGGCCGTTAGGGAAAACCCGAAGACTACAAGACTAGCTAGAACGAAGCTAGCAAAAGTTTCCTCTCTGCCCTGCTTAATTGATAAATATGATGGTGTCGGCTTTGACGTCTTTACCATGTTATATGCATCCCGCGCCAAGTTCATACTTTCCATACAAACCTCAGGTCCCATCTGGACCTGAATGTCAGGGCAAGAAAACATATTGCTGCCTGTCAACTGATCAACCGTAACCTGAAACAACGGGTGGTGCATATCCTGCGGGGTCTGTGCAGACAGCTCACACAGCCGCCGCCAATGTGCTTGCCACAACATCTGCTCAGAGGGCTTCATAATCATGCGCATTATAGTTTTTATGTCCTCCGGAACCAAAATGCTACTAGCCCACATATACGTCAACAGCTGTCGAGCCGGTTCACTATGTAACCCATGCTCGGCCACTGTAGCCCGCAACTGAAATAACATTTTCCAACCGATTGGCACATGTACCCCGTGAACCTCACCATCCGGTCCTGTATCGTAACAAATTGGAAAAGCTTGACTCACAACCTCCACTATATCCATTTCCCCCTGATGTGCGGCTTGTTCCGCAATCTTAGCCCAATTAAGTCTTGTAATCCGTCTATTTTTCCCTATTTGAGTAACATTGTCACAGCCCTTTTGTTCATTTCTCCTTGGCAAAACCCCCGCCGGCACAGGTGCAGAGGCGAGTGGAGGGGGGGGGGGGGGCAAGTCCCCATTACCTTCCTCCTCAGGGAATAAGTCGGGCTCAGAGTCCGACTCTTCCTTTCGTGGAGCGCTGGGCAAAACATAATTATCCAACTTAACGGGGACAGGGATGCCCATAGATGGATGAGGGGGGTCCTGGATTCTCCCCGTAGCCATCCCAACCCCTAATTGCTGAGCTGCCTGACCGGCCATATCCTGCTCCACCTTGTGTCTCTTAATACAGTTAATAATCTCTCTCCAAGGCTTCATCAATTTCTTAGCCTCCTTTTTATCATCAATCACCTGATCCCAAAGTATATCACCACACGTACGCCACTCATCAACATTAAATAAGGTTCCTGCATGCAAGAACACCCCTGCCGATCGCCCGAAATCTAAAACGCTCGGTACCGACTTTAAAACTCCCGTATCCACCCCGCGTTTTTCTAAAAAACGTAAAAGCAATTGTTGGGCTACCTCCCGCTCCATTCCGTCTGATGGAGATCCGCAATCCGCCTTCCGCGGTCGCGCTCAGCTGGCCAGCTATTCACACAGGTTTGCCCACCGAATCTGCTCCGATTGTCAACCGCGCAAGACTCTCAACGCCAGGCACATCAGCCAGGTCCCTGTTCGGGCGCCAAATGTCGGGAATAACCCACTTGGCCAGGGACACCTGCTGATAAACCTGGGGAAGCCCACCAACTCAATATGAGTGAACAGCTTCGTTTATTGGTAACCACAGCAGACCTTATATAGATACAGAACCCGAAACCATCTTTATAAACAACTCTATAAATCACATACCTAGGGTACAGTGGTTAGACAAGCATGTCGAAGGAACAAAGGCGAGCATTCCAGAAACCTATTCACCAAGCACCGCTGCTTAGGTACAATCTGTGCTATATTCCAAGCATAAACTGTCCCTGGCTCCTAAGCCACGCAAGCTAGTTCGAGCCGTCCCTGGCTCCTATGCCACGTAAGCTAGTTCGAGCATCTTCTAGAAACCCAGATTCAGATACAGAATAAAACCCACTGCAGCTGGGGCCAGCGCTTTGTGCAAGGGAAGCTGCCCGAGAGCTGCACGTCAGGGAGGGACTCCTTGGTCTCAGGCTCTGCTTGCTTTTCTGACTGGCTGTGAGGAACACTCCTGTCCAGTGAGACGTCACTCTGAGAGAGTGGGGATCTGTGGGAGAGAGGAGGGTTACATTGCTTGGAGCCAGATGTGAGTTCTTCCTTCTCTAGCGTTCTCTAGTCTCTTCTGGTGACACAGCTGGTGAGACATTGACAGAGGGACGCCAGGTCATGGGAGGGCCAGAACGACAGTGAGAGCTGGAACAGGGCCTGTGGGAGATGCCGATGAGCGTGGACTCGATCAGCCTGGTTCTCCAGGGAAGGTTTTGCCTCTCGTCTGTGCCTGGGCAGATCATGGAGCACATCCTTCTAGAGGCTGCGTTAAGGCACATACGAGATAGATCCGAGGTGATTCGAGACAGCCAGCATGGCTTCACCAAGGCCAGATCGTGCCCGAGCAATCTGGAGGCCTTCTGTGATGGAGTGACGGCTTTGGTGGACGGGGAAGGGGCGGTGGATGGACTACTACCGGCCTTCTGCAAGGCCCTTGACATGGTCCCTCACCACATCCTTCTCTCTAAGCTGGAGAGGTGTGGATGTGAAGGAGGCACTGTTGGATGCATTAGGAGTTGGCTGGCCGGACACAGGCAAAGGGTTGTGATCAATGGTTCTGCGTCAGGGTGGAGGCCTGTCACAAACGGTGTCCCTCAGGGGTCGGTCGTGGGACCGGTGCTCTTCAGCATCTTCATCGACGACACAGACGAGGGCATCGAGTGCACCCTCAGCAAGTCTGCAGATGGCACCGAGCTGAGCGGTGCGGCCGATACACTGGAAGGAAGGGAAGCCATCCAGAGGGACGTGGATGGGCCGGAAAAGTGGGGCCCTGAAAACCTGATACGGTTCAAGAAGGCCAAGTGCAGGGTCTTGCAATTGGCTTGGGGCAGTCCCAGGTGTCGATTCAAACTGGGGGGAGATCTCCCTGAGAGCAGCCCTGCGGAGAAGGACTTGGGGGTCCTGGTGGACGAGAAGCGGGACATGAGCCAGAAGTGTGACAGCTGGACAGTGTGCCAAAGAGGTGTGTGCAGGCAAACGGTGCTGGTTTTCCCAGATGGAGGTCATAAATTTCCTTGCCTACTTGCAAAGTGTTCTCCTATTATTCCTACATAGCGTTGTATGTTTCTGCTATTACAAGATCTTTTATTAGAAATGCATTATCTGTTTCCCAAAGGTGATGCTGAGAAGCATGCCTGACTATGACTTACTTATGCACATCTCGCGTTTCATATCCATTCTTCCTGCCCGGCAGGAGGGGTGTGGGGCAGGAGCAGCTGCAGGAGGCTGCCACACTCTTGGCTCTCTGTGCACACCTCACACCGTTCCCTCTCAGCTGCTTGCAAAACTTAAACCAAAAGCCACAGAGCCATGAAAGTGTGGTGAGATATTTCCTTTATTGGAATCTAAATGGAAATCACAATGAGCTGGGTGGCCTACTGCTTCTCTTCTCCAGTGCCAGACAAGTCCATGTACCGCAGCACCGCTGCAGGTCGTCCTACGGCCCAGCGCTGTGGAGGGCAGTTCTGCCCAACCCCGTGACGTCTCTACCCCCCAGCGCAGCTTACAGCCACTGTGCCCCAGCCTCCATGTTGAGCTGGGGCCGCACGGCCGCCCCGCCCCACAGCGCAGAGGGCCGCCGCCCCGCCCGCCATTATGAGCTGGGCCGGAAGGCCGCACCGGCCAATAGCTGCAGGCCGCTGCCCCGCCTGCCATTATGTGCCAGGCAGGCCCGCGGTATAAAAGGCCGCTGGCGCAGCCCCACGGCATTCACTGTCTGCACTGTCTGGTGACAGGGACGAGAGGCAGTGGGCGCTACGGGGTCAGGGGCAGCTGTCCTTGCAGACCCCAGCAAGGAGTGACCGTCGGTGGCCTTTGGCCACAGCGTTTGGAGGCCGAGGGTCTCCTCACATCCTCGTGACCATGCTGCGGGGCAACGCGGGACGGGGCCAGGCAAAGCAGAGCAGCCGGCCCAATCCCGGCCGGGGCCCGGCACAGCCCCCCGCCTGCCCTGCGCAGCGGGAGGAGCGCAGGCGGGGGCTGGAGAGGCAGTTCCAGGCCCTGCCGGCTGAGAACCACCTGCTGAGAGAGGGACGCTCTCCAGAAGTGTGCCAGGAACAGCAGAGGCTCCAGCAGGCTGCGGCCAAACTTGAAGTGCTCAGCAATTTCCTGGAGGAGAAATGCACGCAGCTCCAGGAGATTTGGGAAAAGCTGGGGACACACAGAAATCCCAAGCACATTCCCGTGACCATGCTGCGGGGCAGTGCGGGATGGGGACAGGCAAAGAGCAGCCGGCCCTCTCCTCCCCGGGGCCCGGCACAGCCCCCCACATGCCCTGCGCTGCGGAAGGAGCACTGGTGGGAACTGGAGGCATTGTGGGCCCTGCTGGAGGGCGTGCGGCTCACCTCCCAGGAGCTGCAGCGCCGCTGGGCCATAGAGATACGCAAGCTGCAGTCGGCGGCAGAGAAGGGGCACAGTTCGGGACTGGAGGAATTGTGGGCCCAGCTGAAGGACTTGCCGCTCCGCTGCCAGGAGCTGCAGCGCCGCTGGGCCATAGAGAGAGGCAAGCTGCAGGAGGCGGCAGAGGAGGAGCACAGCTGGGGACTGGAGGCAGTGTGGGCCAAGCTGCAGTGCGAGCGCCTCCGCTGCCAGGAGCTGCAGTGCCGCTGGGCCATAGAGAGACGCAAGCTGGCCGACTGACCGTGTTGTGCCTGGGAGAAGCTGCAGGCCCAGAAGGAGCAGCAGTTGAAGGAGTGGGAGCAGCGGCAGCGGGCAACAGAGACTCGGCAGCTGCTGCGCTGGAAGGAGGCCGAGCTGCACGCGACGCAGGAGCTGCTGGACCGGGAGTGCGATGCAGCCCTGCACCAGGCTTGCAAGCTCAGTGAGGAGAACTGCTTGCTGGGGAGCAGAAGCTCTCAGCAGATGAGGGAGGAGGTGGAGCAGCTCCAGGACAAGACGTGTATGCTCAGCCTCCTTACCCAGCAGCTGCGGGAAACGGTCCGGCAGCTCAAAGAGGCCACTTCCACAACCAGAGAGGCCACAGAAAAGGTAGAGGAAGTCAACCTGCTGCAGGGACAGCATTTGGCAAAGGAGATTGGCAAAAGGCTGGAGCCGCCCGGAAATCCAGGCCAGGAATGCTCCAACCCACAGGAAGAGATGGAGGAGTTGCAAGGGCGGCTGATTTCTGTCTGCATCCTGCACACTCGCAGATGAACATCACCGCTAATTCGAAGGTTCTTAGCTCGTCACAGCTGCGATCCTTTGGAGGGCCCTAATGAGGACCCAGAAAACGAGCTTCCCCTGACTGCTGGACAGTACGTTTACATCTTTGGAGACGTGGATGAGGATGGCTGGTTTCTGGGAGAGCTGACGGATGGCACAAGAGAACTGGTCCCTTCCAATCTGGTGGAAGAAGTTTCTGATGATGACCCGGATACAACCGTGCCTCCAGAGCTTTGTCATCTCCTGCTGGATGCCGATGATGAAGAGAGACTAGGCAGCAGGAGCGGTGGCAGAGAGTGATGGTCACCATCCAGAAACCTGTGTCCGCCTGCTGGCTGAGCCTGGGGGACGCAGATTCCTCTCCACAAGACAGCAACATCCCATCAAAATTCCACTTTTCTGGATGAAGACTGCCTCCTGCTCCACTTGATGTTCAAGTGGAGCATGGTCCATCGGCAGCAAGACCTTGAACACCCATCAGTTGTATGACAGAGAATTTACTACACTGGACTGGACTAAAACACGCACACACACACACACACACACACACACACAAAAAAAAAAAAAAAAATGATTACAATAAAAAAATACAAAACAACCAAACCCCAAAAAAGTGTGTAAGGTCGTCTTGTTCTCTGGCAGTCCGCTTTTGTCAAGGTACGAGGAAAGGAGGAGGCTGAGGAAAGCCTCCAAAGCCTCTCTCCAGCGCACTACCTACAGCTATTAGAATGGAGAGAGAAAGGAATCGTCACTGCTTGCTTCTGTTCTTTGGGGCGCCTGAAGTACCTTGGAAGGCCACACTTTCTGAGCACCACAGACATTCTGTCCCAAAGCAGCTGTTTGACCGTTTCCCTTGGGTGACAAGGCATAGCGCTTGCAGCGTCTGAAGGCACGGACTCAGACGCAAATCCAAACCCTTAACTGCAGGTCCTTCCATCCTTTATACACACGCTGAAGCCCCCCCTTGTAGTTTCCCATCCATCCCTACGGGTCAGCAGAGCGCTTAACAAGTCTCCTTCACGTCTAGACACCAACTGCCCACACGAGTGCGTGCGACAATGCATGCGGCTGGGGCCAGCGCTTCGTGCAAGGGAAGCTGCCCGAGAGCTGCACGTCAGGGAGGGACTCCTTGGTCTCAGGCTCTGCTTGCTTTTCTGACTGGCTGTGAGGAACACTCCTGTCCAGTGAGACGTCACTCTGAGAGAGTGGGGATCTGTGGGAGAGAGGAGGGTTACATTGCTTGGAGCCAGATGTGAGTTCTTCCTTCTCTAGCGTTCTCTAGTCTCTTCTGGTGACACAGCTGGTGAGACATTGACAGAGGGACGCCAGGTCATGGGAGGGCCAGAACGACAGTGAGAGCTGGAACAGGGCCTGTGGGAGATGCCGATGAGCGTGGACTCGATCAGCCTGGTTCTCCAGGGAAGGTTTTGCCTCTCGTCTGTGCCTGGGCAGATCATGGAGCACATCCTTCTAGAGGCTGCGTTAAGGCACATACGAGATAGATCCGAGGTGATTCGAGACAGCCAGCATGGCTTCACCAAGGCCAGATCGTGCCCGAGCAATCTGGAGGCCTTCTGTGATGGAGTGACGGCTTTGGTGGACGGGGAAGGGGCGGTGGATGGACTACTACCGGCCTTCTGCAAGGCCCTTGACATGGTCCCTCACCACATCCTTCTCTCTAAGCTGGAGAGGTGTGGATGTGAAGGAGGCACTGTTGGATGCATTAGGAGTTGGCTGGCCGGACACAGGCAAAGGGTTGTGATCAATGGTTCTGCGTCAGGGTGGAGGCCTGTCACAAACGGTGTCCCTCAGGGGTCGGTCGTGGGACCGGTGCTCTTCAGCATCTTCATCGACGACACAGACGAGGGCATCGAGTGCACCCTCAGCAAGTCTGCAGATGGCACCGAGCTGAGCGGTGCGGCCGATACACTGGAAGGAAGGGAAGCCATCCAGAGGGACGTGGATGGGCCGGAAAAGTGGGGCCCTGAAAACCTGATACGGTTCAAGAAGGCCAAGTGCAGGGTCTTGCAATTGGCTTGGGGCAGTCCCAGGTGTCGATTCAAACTGGGGGGAGATCTCCCTGAGAGCAGCCCTGCGGAGAAGGACTTGGGGGTCCTGGTGGACGAGAAGCGGGACATGAGCCAGAAGTGTGACAGCTGGACAGTGTGCCAAAGAGGTGTGTGCAGGCAAACGGTGCTGGTTTTCCCAGATGGAGGTCATAAATTTCCTTGCCTACTTGCAAAGTGTTCTCCTATTATTCCTACATAGCGTTGTATGTTTCTGCTATTACAAGATCTTTTATTAGAAATGCATTATCTGTTTCCCAAAGGTGATGCTGAGAAGCATGCCTGACTATGACTTACTTATGCACATCTCGCGTTTCATATCCATTCTTCCTGCCCGGCAGGAGGGGTGTGGGGCAGGAGCAGCTGCAGGAGGCTGCCACACTCTTGGCTCTCTGTGCACACCTCACACCGTTCCCTCTCAGCTGCTTGCAAAACTTAAACCAAAAGCCACAGAGCCATGAAAGTGTGGTGAGATATTTCCTTTATTGGAATCTAAATGGAAATCACAATGAGCTGGGTGGCCTACTGCTTCTCTTCTCCAGTGCCAGACAAGTCCATGTACCGCAGCACCGCTGCAGGTCGTCCTACGGCCCAGCGCTGTGGAGGGCAGTTCTGCCCAGCCCCGTGACGTCTCTACCCCCCAGCGCAGCTTACAGCCACTGTGCCCCAGCCTCCATGTTGAGCTGGGGCCGCACGGCCGCCCCGCCCCACAGCGCAGAGGGCCGCAGCCCCGCCCTCCATTATGAGCTGGGCCGGAAGGCCGCACACCGGCCAATAGCTGCAGGCCGCTGCCCCGCCCGCCATTATGTGCCAGGCAGGCCCGCGGTATAAAAGGCCGCTGGCGCAGCCCCACGGCATTCACTGTCTGCACTGTCTGGCGACAGGGACGAGAGGCAGTGGGCGCTACGGGGTCAGGGGCAGCTGTCCTTGCAGACCCCAGCAAGGAGTGACCGTCGGTGGCCTTTGGCCACAGCGTTTGGAGGCCGAGGGTCTCCTCACATCCTCGTGACCATGCTGCGGGGCAACGCGGGACGGGGCCAGGCAAAGCAGAGCAGCCGGCCCAATCCCGGCCGGGGCCCGGCACAGCCCCCCGCCTGCCCTGCGCAGCGGGAGGAGCGCAGGCGGGGGCTGGAGAGGCAGTTCCAGGCCCTGCCGGCTGAGAACCACCTGCTGAGAGAGGGACGCTCTCCAGAAGTGTGCCAGGAACAGCAGAGGCTCCAGCAGGCTGCGGCCAAACTTGAAGTGCTCAGCAATTTCCTGGAGGAGAAATGCACGCAGCTCCAGGAGATTTGGGAAAAGCTGGGGACACACAGAAATCCCAAGCACATTCCCGTGACCATGCTGCGGGGCAGTGCGGGATGGGGACAGGCAAAGAGCAGCCGGCCCTCTCCTCCCCGGGGCCCGGCACAGCCCCCCACATGCCCTGCGCTGCGGAAGGAGCACTGGTGGGAACTGGAGGCATTGTGGGCCCTGCTGGAGGGCGTGCGGCTCACCTCCCAGGAGCTGCAGCGCCGCTGGGCCATAGAGATACGCAAGCTGCAGTCGGCGGCAGAGAAGGGGCACAGTTCGGGACTGGAGGAATTGTGGGCCCAGCTGAAGGACTTGCCGCTCCGCTGCCAGGAGCTGCAGCGCCGCTGGGCCATAGAGAGAGGCAAGCTGCAGGAGGCGGCAGAGGAGGAGCACAGCTGGGGACTGGAGGCAGTGTGGGCCAAGCTGCAGTGCGAGCGCCTCCGCTGCCAGGAGCTGCAGTGCCGCTGGGCCATAGAGAGACGCAAGCTGGCCGACTGACCGTGTTGTGCCTGGGAGAAGCTGCAGGCCCAGAAGGAGCAGCAGTTGAAGGAGTGGGAGCAGCGGCAGCGGGCAACAGAGACTCGGCAGCTGCTGCGCTGGAAGGAGGCCGAGCTGCACGCGACGCAGGAGCTGCTGGACCGGGAGTGCGATGCAGCCCTGCACCAGGCTTGCAAGCTCAGTGAGGAGAACTGCTTGCTGGGGAGCAGAAGCTCTCAGCAGATGAGGGAGGAGGTGGAGCAGCTCCAGGACAAGACGTGTATGCTCAGCCTCCTTACCCAGCAGCTGCGGGAAACGGTCCGGCAGCTCAAAGAGGCCACTTCCACAACCAGAGAGGCCACAGAAAAGGTAGAGGAAGTCAACCTGCTGCAGGGACAGCATTTGGCAAAGGAGATTGGCAAAAGGCTGGAGCCGCCCGGAAATCCAGGCCAGGAATGCTCCAACCCACAGGAAGAGATGGAGGAGTTGCAAGGGCGGCTGATTTCTGTCTGCATCCTGCACACTCGCAGATGAACATCACCGCTAATTCGAAGGTTCTTAGCTCGTCACAGCTGCGATCCTTTGGAGGGCCCTAATGAGGACCCAGAAAACGAGCTTCCCCTGACTGCTGGACAGTACGTTTACATCTTTGGAGACGTGGATGAGGATGGCTGGTTTCTGGGAGAGCTGACGGATGGCACAAGAGAACTGGTCCCTTCCAATCTGGTGGAAGAAGTTTCTGATGATGACCCGGATACAACCGTGCCTCCAGAGCTTTGTCATCTCCTGCTGGATGCCGATGATGAAGAGAGACTAGGCAGCAGGAGCGGTGGCAGAGAGTGATGGTCACCATCCAGAAACCTGTGTCCGCCTGCTGGCTGAGCCTGGGGGACGCAGATTCCTCTCCACAAGACAGCAACATCCCATCAAAATTCCACTTTTCTGGATGAAGACTGCCTCCTGCTCCACTTGATGTTCAAGTGGAGCATGGTCCATCGGCAGCAAGACCTTGAACACCCATCAGTTGTATGACAGAGAATTTACTACACTGGACTGGACTAAAACACACACACATACACACACACACACACACACACACACATACACACACACACACACACACACACACACACACACACACACAAAAAAAAAAAAAAAAATTACAATAAAAAAATACAAAACAACCAAACCCCAAAAAAGTGTGTAAGGTCGTCTTGTTCTCTGGCAGTCCGCTTTTGTCAAGGTACGAGGAAAGGAGGAGGCTGAGGAAAGCCTCCAAAGCCTCTCTCCAGCGCACTACCTACAGCTATCAGAATGGAGAGAGAAAGGAATCGTCACTGCTTGCTTCTGTTCTTTGGGGCGCCTGAAGTACCTTGGAAGGCCACACTTTCTGAGCACCACAGACATTCTGTCCCAAAGCAGCTGTTTGACCGTTTCCCTTGGGTGACAAGGCATAGCGCTTGCAGCGTCTGAAGGCACGGACTCAGACGCAAATCCAAACCCTTAACTGCAGGTCCTTCCATCCTTTATACACACGCTGAAGCCCCCCCTTGTAGTTTCCCATCCATCCCTACGGGTCAGCAGAGCGCTTAACAAGTCTCCTTCACGTCTAGACACCAACTGCCCACACGAGTGCGTGCGACAATGCATGCGGCTGGGTGTCGGGAATAACCCACTTGGCCAGGGAAACCTGCTGATAAACCTGGGGAAGCCCACCAACTCAATATGAGTGAACAGCTTCGTTTATTGGTAACCACAGCAGACCTTATATAGATACAGAACCCGAAACCATCTTTATAAACAACTCTATAAATCACATACCTAGGGTACATTGGTTAGACAAGCATGTCGAAGGAACAAAGGCGAGCATTCCAGAAACCTATTCACCAAGCACCGCTGCTTAGGTACAATCTGTGCTATATTCCAAGCATAAACTGTCCCTGGCTCCTAAGCCACGCAAGCTAGTTCGAGCCGTCCCTGGCTCCTATGCCACGTAAGCTAGTTCGAGCATCTTCTAGAAACCCAGATTCAGATACAGAATAAAACCCACTGCAATTCCCCCCTTTTTATTTTATGGACGCATCTCAAGATATTCCAAGGAGCTATGACCTCCTTGCTCCTTAAGCCAATCTTGAATGAACTCATTCGTCGAAAACGTTGTACTAAATACCGGCATGGCTCGAGGGGGATCGATTGCCCTTTGAAGACAGCCATATACAATTCGTCCACATATAATTATCAATAGCAAGATCACTAACCATCGCAAACCTTCTTTCAGCAGGCCGTATGCCCATGAGGAAAGGCCTGGAAAAGTAGAACGAAGCCAATCATCTATGGGATTATGATCTTTACTCACAGATTGCGTGTGATTTAGGAGCTAGCGAATCTGCTTATGTATGGAATCACTATGATCAGACAAATTAAAACAACACATTCCCTCAAAATCAGTACACCCGCGTCCCTGCGCTAACAGCAAAAAGTCTATAGCTGCTCTATTTTGCAACACCGCGTGCCGTAAACTGTCCATGTCCTCCAGCATTTCTTCAAGGATCTGGGACGTAATATTGCTTTGTTTGACTGTCCAACATGCCAATCGCTCAATCTGCTTCAAGGCTTGTGCAGCCGCCAGACCTGGTGCTAGGATAGACGCAAAGATGTTCGCAGTGACCGTCCATAGCTGTACCTCGTCACGACAATCCTCAGTCAGAATCACTGCCGAGCGTTGATCCCTCAGGCGGTCGTCTCCAGATAGCATCCTGTTGATGTTCATCCATTCCGCTCGCCGTGGTGCAAACAAGGTTAGCTTTCCTAAATAGCAGGGTCCTCCTACTATATTCTTAGGTACCCCAGCCCATGCCCTATCCCCACAAATTAGAAATATACCAGGGGGAAGGGCTTTTGCTGTATTCACATTGACTAGGGTCTCCAGCTGTATCTTCTCTTGTGCTATCTGCAAGCCGTTTTTCTGTAATTGCTCCTGTAGGAAAACTTCTTGTTGCATAGTAAAAGGTTCAGATTGAGCAAACAAAATATCATTCATGTAATGATAAATGATAGCATGAGACCAAGCTTTTCTGACCGGTGCTAACGCGTAATCAACAAACAACTGGCATAAGGTAGGGCTATTTTTCATCCCCTGCGGAAGCACGACCCATTGATAGCGCGCTGCTGGCATGCTCTTATTGATTGCTGGCAATGTAAAAGCAAAGCGTTCTGAATCATCAGGGTGAATTTTGATTGTAAAAAAGCAATCCTTCAGATCAATTATTAACAGATGCCATGACTCCGGGACCATCGATGGGTTTGGCAATCCCGGTTGCAATGCCCCCATTGCTTGCATTTGATTATTAATAGCACGCAGATCATGTAGCAGCCGATATTTCCCCGATTTTTTTCTTAATCACAAAAATAGGAGTATTCCAAGGGCTGGTAGAAGGCACAATATGCCCTTGCTGCAATTGCTCTTGTACCAACTGACTGGCATACTGCAGGCTTTCCTGTTTCAACGGCCACTGATCAATCCAAATGGGATGATCAGAAATCCATCGCAATCGGATCGGGAAAGCCCATGCAGTGGCCGTTAGGGAAAACCCGAAGACTACAAGACTAGCTAGAACGAAGCTAGCAAAAGTTTCCTCTCTGCCCTGCTTAATTGATAAATATGATGGTGTCGGCTTTGACGTCTTTACCATGTTATATGCATCCCGCGCCAAGTTCATACTTTCCATACAAACCTCAGGTCCCATCTGGACCTGAATGTCAGGGCAAGAAAACATATTGCTGCCTGTCAACTGATCAACCGTAACCTGAAACAACGGGTGGTGCATATCCTGCGGGGTCTGTGCAGACAGCTCACACAGCCGCCGCCAATGTGCTTGCCACAACATCTGCTCAGAGGGCTTCATAATCATGCGCATTATAGTTTTTATGTCCTCCGGAACCAAAATGCTACTAGCCCACATATACGTCAACAGCTGTCGAGCCGGTTCACTATGTAACCCATGCTCGGCCACTGTAGCCCGCAACTGAAATAACATTTTCCAACCGATTGGCACATGTACCCCGTGAACCTCACCATCCGGTCCTGTATCGTAACAAATTGGAAAAGCTTGACTCACAACCTCCACTATATCCATTTCCCCCTGATGTGCGGCTTGTTCCGCAATCTTAGCCCAATTAAGTCTTGTAATCCGTCTATTTTTCCCTATTTGAGTAACATTGTCACAGCCCTTTTGTTCATTTCTCCTTGGCAAAACCCCCGCCGGCACAGGTGCAGAGGCGAGTGGAGGGGGGGGGGGGGGCAAGTCCCCATTACCTTCCTCCTCAGGGAATAAGTCGGGCTCAGAGTCCGACTCTTCCTTTCGTGGAGCGCTGGGCAAAACATAATTATCCAACTTAACGGGGACAGGGATGCCCATAGATGGATGAGGGGGGTCCTGGATTCTCCCCGTAGCCATCCCAACCCCTAATTGCTGAGCTGCCTGACCGGCCATATCCTGCTCCACCTTGTGTCTCTTAATACAGTTAATAATCTCTCTCCAAGGCTTCATCAATTTCTTAGCCTCCTTTTTATCATCAATCACCTGATCCCAAAGTATATCACCACACGTACGCCACTCATCAACATTAAATAAGGTTCCTGCATGCAAGAACACCCCTGCCGATCGCCCGAAATCTAAAACGCTCGGTACCGACTTTAAAACTCCCGTATCCACCCCGCGTTTTTCTAAAAAACGTAAAAGCAATTGTTGGGCTACCTCCCGCTCCATTCCGTCTGATGGAGATCCGCAATCCGCCTTCCGCGGTCGCGCTCAGCTGGCCAGCTATTCACACAGGTTTGCCCACCGAATCTGCTCCGATTGTCAACCGCGCAAGACTCTCAACGCCAGGCACATCAGCCAGGTCCCTGTTCGGGCGCCAAATGTCGGGAATAACCCACTTGGCCAGGGACACCTGCTGATAAACCTGGGGAAGCCCACCAACTCAATATGAGTGAACAGCTTCGTTTATTGGTAACCACAGCAGACCTTATATAGATACAGAACCCGAAACCATCTTTATAAACAACTCTATAAATCACATACCTAGGGTACAGTGGTTAGACAAGCATGTCGAAGGAACAAAGGCGAGCATTCCAGAAACCTATTCACCAAGCACCGCTGCTTAGGTACAATCTGTGCTATATTCCAAGCATAAACTGTCCCTGGCTCCTAAGCCACGCAAGCTAGTTCGAGCCGTCCCTGGCTCCTATGCCACGTAAGCTAGTTCGAGCATCTTCTAGAAACCCAGATTCAGATACAGAATAAAACCCACTGCAGCTGGGGCCAGCGCTTTGTGCAAGGGAAGCTGCCCGAGAGCTGCACGTCAGGGAGGGACTCCTTGGTCTCAGGCTCTGCTTGCTTTTCTGACTGGCTGTGAGGAACACTCCTGTCCAGTGAGACGTCACTCTGAGAGAGTGGGGATCTGTGGGAGAGAGGAGGGTTACATTGCTTGGAGCCAGATGTGAGTTCTTCCTTCTCTAGCGTTCTCTAGTCTCTTCTGGTGACACAGCTGGTGAGACATTGACAGAGGGACGCCAGGTCATGGGAGGGCCAGAACGACAGTGAGAGCTGGAACAGGGCCTGTGGGAGATGCCGATGAGCGTGGACTCGATCAGCCTGGTTCTCCAGGGAAGGTTTTGCCTCTCGTCTGTGCCTGGGCAGATCATGGAGCACATCCTTCTAGAGGCTGCGTTAAGGCACATACGAGATAGATCCGAGGTGATTCGAGACAGCCAGCATGGCTTCACCAAGGCCAGATCGTGCCCGAGCAATCTGGAGGCCTTCTGTGATGGAGTGACGGCTTTGGTGGACGGGGAAGGGGCGGTGGATGGACTACTACCGGCCTTCTGCAAGGCCCTTGACATGGTCCCTCACCACATCCTTCTCTCTAAGCTGGAGAGGTGTGGATGTGAAGGAGGCACTGTTGGATGCATTAGGAGTTGGCTGGCCGGACACAGGCAAAGGGTTGTGATCAATGGTTCTGCGTCAGGGTGGAGGCCTGTCACAAACGGTGTCCCTCAGGGGTCGGTCGTGGGACCGGTGCTCTTCAGCATCTTCATCGACGACACAGACGAGGGCATCGAGTGCACCCTCAGCAAGTCTGCAGATGGCACCGAGCTGAGCGGTGCGGCCGATACACTGGAAGGAAGGGAAGCCATCCAGAGGGACGTGGATGGGCCGGAAAAGTGGGGCCCTGAAAACCTGATACGGTTCAAGAAGGCCAAGTGCAGGGTCTTGCAATTGGCTTGGGGCAGTCCCAGGTGTCGATTCAAACTGGGGGGAGATCTCCCTGAGAGCAGCCCTGCGGAGAAGGACTTGGGGGTCCTGGTGGACGAGAAGCGGGACATGAGCCAGAAGTGTGACAGCTGGACAGTGTGCCAAAGAGGTGTGTGCAGGCAAACGGTGCTGGTTTTCCCAGATGGAGGTCATAAATTTCCTTGCCTACTTGCAAAGTGTTCTCCTATTATTCCTACATAGCGTTGTATGTTTCTGCTATTACAAGATCTTTTATTAGAAATGCATTATCTGTTTCCCAAAGGTGATGCTGAGAAGCATGCCTGACTATGACTTACTTATGCACATCTCGCGTTTCATATCCATTCTTCCTGCCCGGCAGGAGGGGTGTGGGGCAGGAGCAGCTGCAGGAGGCTGCCACACTCTTGGCTCTCTGTGCACACCTCACACCGTTCCCTCTCAGCTGCTTGCAAAACTTAAACCAAAAGCCACAGAGCCATGAAAGTGTGGTGAGATATTTCCTTTATTGGAATCTAAATGGAAATCACAATGAGCTGGGTGGCCTACTGCTTCTCTTCTCCAGTGCCAGACAAGTCCATGTACCGCAGCACCGCTGCAGGTCGTCCTACGGCCCAGCGCTGTGGAGGGCAGTTCTGCCCAGCCCCGTGACGTCTCTACCCCCCAGCGCAGCTTACAGCCACTGTGCCCCAGCCTCCATGTTGAGCTGGGGCCGCACGGCCGCCCCGCCCCACAGCGCAGAGGGCCGCAGCCCCGCCCTCCATTATGAGCTGGGCCGGAAGGCCGCACACCGGCCAATAGCTGCAGGCCGCTGCCCCGCCCGCCATTATGTGCCAGGCAGGCCCGCGGTATAAAAGGCCGCTGGCGCAGCCCCACGGCATTCACTGTCTGCACTGTCTGGCGACAGGGACGAGAGGCAGTGGGCGCTACGGGGTCAGGGGCAGCTGTCCTTGCAGACCCCAGCAAGGAGTGACCGTCGGTGGCCTTTGGCCACAGCGTTTGGAGGCCGAGGGTCTCCTCACATCCTCGTGACCATGCTGCGGGGCAACGCGGGACGGGGCCAGGCAAAGCAGAGCAGCCGGCCCAATCCCGGCCGGGGCCCGGCACAGCCCCCCGCCTGCCCTGCGCAGCGGGAGGAGCGCAGGCGGGGGCTGGAGAGGCAGTTCCAGGCCCTGCCGGCTGAGAACCACCTGCTGAGAGAGGGACGCTCTCCAGAAGTGTGCCAGGAACAGCAGAGGCTCCAGCAGGCTGCGGCCAAACTTGAAGTGCTCAGCAATTTCCTGGAGGAGAAATGCACGCAGCTCCAGGAGATTTGGGAAAAGCTGGGGACACACAGAAATCCCAAGCACATTCCCGTGACCATGCTGCGGGGCAGTGCGGGATGGGGACAGGCAAAGAGCAGCCGGCCCTCTCCTCCCCGGGGCCCGGCACAGCCCCCCACATGCCCTGCGCTGCGGAAGGAGCACTGGTGGGAACTGGAGGCATTGTGGGCCCTGCTGGAGGGCGTGCGGCTCACCTCCCAGGAGCTGCAGCGCCGCTGGGCCATAGAGATACGCAAGCTGCAGTCGGCGGCAGAGAAGGGGCACAGTTCGGGACTGGAGGAATTGTGGGCCCAGCTGAAGGACTTGCCGCTCCGCTGCCAGGAGCTGCAGCGCCGCTGGGCCATAGAGAGAGGCAAGCTGCAGGAGGCGGCAGAGGAGGAGCACAGCTGGGGACTGGAGGCAGTGTGGGCCAAGCTGCAGTGCGAGCGCCTCCGCTGCCAGGAGCTGCAGTGCCGCTGGGCCATAGAGAGACGCAAGCTGGCCGACTGACCGTGTTGTGCCTGGGAGAAGCTGCAGGCCCAGAAGGAGCAGCAGTTGAAGGAGTGGGAGCAGCGGCAGCGGGCAACAGAGACTCGGCAGCTGCTGCGCTGGAAGAAGGCCGAGCTGCACGCGACGCAGGAGCTGCTGGACCGGGAGTGCGATGCAGCCCTGCACCAGGCTTGCAAGCTCAGTGAGGAGAACTGCTTGCTGGGGAGCAGAAGCTCTCAGCAGATGAGGGAGGAGGTGGAGCAGCTCCAGGACAAGACGTGTATGCTCAGCCTCCTTACCCAGCAGCTGCGGGAAACGGTCCGGCAGCTCAAAGAGGCCACTTCCACAACCAGAGAGGCCACAGAAAAGGTAGAGGAAGTCAACCTGCTGCAGGGACAGCATTTGGCAAAGGAGATTGGCAAAAGGCTGGAGCCGCCCGGAAATCCAGGCCAGGAATGCTCCAACCCACAGGAAGAGATGGAGGAGTTGCAAGGGCGGCTGATTTCTGTCTGCATCCTGCACACTCGCAGATGAACATCACCGCTAATTCGAAGGTTCTTAGCTCGTCACAGCTGCGATCCTTTGGAGGGCCCTAATGAGGACCCAGAAAACGAGCTTCCCCTGACTGCTGG
This sequence comes from Tetrao urogallus, assembly GCF_951394365.1. Taxonomy (NCBI): domain Eukaryota; kingdom Metazoa; phylum Chordata; class Aves; order Galliformes; family Phasianidae; genus Tetrao; species Tetrao urogallus. The sequence goes on from NC_136819.1 coordinate 3,231,930, forward strand.
ACAGTACGTTTACATCTTTGGAGACGTGGATGAGGATGGCTGGTTTCTGGGAGAGCTGACGGATGGCACAAGAGAACTGGTCCCTTCCAATCTGGTGGAAGAAGTTTCTGATGATGACCCGGATACAACCGTGCCTCCAGAGCTTTGTCATCTCCTGCTGGATGCCGATGATGAAGAGAGACTAGGCAGCAGGAGCGGTGGCAGAGAGTGATGGTCACCATCCAGAAACCTGTGTCCGCCTGCTGGCTGAGCCTGGGGGACGCAGATTCCTCTCCACAAGACAGCAACATCCCATCAAAATTCCACTTTTCTGGATGAAGACTGCCTCCTGCTCCACTTGATGTTCAAGTGGAGCATGGTCCATCGGCAGCAAGACCTTGAACACCCATCAGTTGTATGACAGAGAATTTACTACACTGGACTGGACTAAAACACACACACATACACACACACACACACACACACACACATACACACACACACACACACACACACACACACAAAAAAAAAAATTACAATAAAAAAATACAAAACAACCAAACCCCAAAAAAGTGTGTAAGGTCGTCTTGTTCTCTGGCAGTCCGCTTTTGTCAAGGTACGAGGAAAGGAGGAGGCTGAGGAAAGCCTCCAAAGCCTCTCTCCAGCGCACTACCTACAGCTATTAGAATGGAGAGAGAAAGGAATCGTCACTGCTTGCTTCTGTTCTTTGGGGCGCCTGAAGTACCTTGGAAGGCCACACTTTCTGAGCACCACAGACATTCTGTCCCAAAGCAGCTGTTTGACCGTTTCCCTTGGGTGACAAGGCATAGCGCTTGCAGCGTCTGAAGGCACGGACTCAGACGCAAATCCAAACCCTTAACTGCAGGTCCTTCCATCCTTTATACACACGCTGAAGCCCCCCCTTGTAGTTTCCCATCCATCCCTACGGGTCAGCAGAGCGCTTAACAAGTCTCCTTCACGTCTAGACACCAACTGCCCACACGAGTGCGTGCGACAATGCATGCGGCTGGGTGTCGGGAATAACCCACTTGGCCAGGGAAACCTGCTGATAAACCTGGGGAAGCCCACCAACTCAATATGAGTGAACAGCTTCGTTTATTGGTAACCACAGCAGACCTTATATAGATACAGAACCCGAAACCATCTTTATAAACAACTCTATAAATCACATACCTAGGGTACATTGGTTAGACAAGCATGTCGAAGGAACAAAGGCGAGCATTCCAGAAACCTATTCACCAAGCACCGCTGCTTAGGTACAATCTGTGCTATATTCCAAGCATAAACTGTCCCTGGCTCCTAAGCCACGCAAGCTAGTTCGAGCCGTCCCTGGCTCCTATGCCACGTAAGCTAGTTCGAGCATCTTCTAGAAACCCAGATTCAGATACAGAATAAAACCCACTGCAATTCCCCCCTTTTTATTTTATGGACGCATCTCAAGATATTCCAAGGAGCTATGACCTCCTTGCTCCTTAAGCCAATCTTGAATGAACTCATTCGTCGAAAACGTTGTACTAAATACCGGCATGGCTCGAGGGGGATCGATTGCCCTTTGAAGACAGCCATATACAATTCGTCCACATATAATTATCAATAGCAAGATCACTAACCATCGCAAACCTTCTTTCAGCAGGCCGTATGCCCATGAGGAAAGGCCTGGAAAAGTAGAACGAAGCCAATCATCTATGGGATTATGATCTTTACTCACAGATTGCGTGTGATTTAGGAGCTAGCGAATCTGCTTATGTATGGAATCACTATGATCAGACAAATTAAAACAACACATTCCCTCAAAATCAGTACACCCGCGTCCCTGCGCTAACAGCAAAAAGTCTATAGCTGCTCTATTTTGCAACACCGCGTGCCGTAAACTGTCCATGTCCTCCAGCATTTCTTCAAGGATCTGGGACGTAATATTGCTTTGTTTGACTGTCCAACATGCCAATCGCTCAATCTGCTTCAAGGCTTGTGCAGCCGCCAGACCTGGTGCTAGGATAGACGCAAAGATGTTCGCAGTGACCGTCCATAGCTGTACCTCGTCACGACAATCCTCAGTCAGAATCACTGCCGAGCGTTGATCCCTCAGGCGGTCGTCTCCAGATAGCATCCTGTTGATGTTCATCCATTCCGCTCGCCGTGGTGCAAACAAGGTTAGCTTTCCTAAATAGCAGGGTCCTCCTACTATATTCTTAGGTACCCCAGCCCATGCCCTATCCCCACAAATTAGAAATATACCAGGGGGAAGGGCTTTTGCTGTATTCACATTGACTAGGGTCTCCAGCTGTATCTTCTCTTGTGCTATCTGCAAGCCGTTTTTCTGTAATTGCTCCTGTAGGAAAACTTCTTGTTGCATAGTAAAAGGTTCAGATTGAGCAAACAAAATATCATCCATGTAATGATAAATGATAGCATGAGACCAAGCTTTTCTGACCGGTGCTAACGCGTAATCAACAAACAACTGGCATAAGGTAGGGCTATTTTTCATCCCCTGCGGAAGCACGACCCATTGATAGCGCGCTGCTGGCATGCTCTTATTGATTGCTGGCAATGTAAAAGCAAAGCGTTCTGAATCATCAGGGTGAATTTTGATTGTAAAAAAGCAATCCTTCAGATCAATTATTAACAGATGCCATGACTCCGGGACCATCGATGGGTTTGGCAATCCCGGTTGCAATGCCCCCATTGCTTGCATTTGATTATTAATAGCACGCAGATCATGTAGCAGCCGATATTTCCCCGATTTTTTTCTTAATCACAAAAATAGGAGTATTCCAAGGGCTGGTAGAAGGCACGATATGCCCTTGCTGCAATTGCTCTTGTACCAACTGACTGGCATACTGCAGGCTTTCCTGTTTCAACGGCCACTGATCAATCCAAATGGGATGATCAGAAATCCATCGCAATCGGATCGGGAAAGCCCATGCAGTGGCCGTTAGGGAAAACCCGAAGACTACAAGACTAGCTAGAACGAAGCTAGCAAAAGTTTCCTCTCTGCCCTGCTTAATTGATAAATATGATGGTGTCGGCTTTGACGTCTTTACCATGTTATATGCATCCCGCGCCAAGTTCATACTTTCCATACAAACCTCAGGTCCCATCTGGACCTGAATGTCAGGGCAAGAAAACATATTGCTGCCTGTCAACTGATCAACCGTAACCTGAAACAACGGGTGGTGCATATCCTGCGGGGTCTGTGCAGACAGCTCACACAGCCGCCGCCAATGTGCTTGCCACAACATCTGCTCAGAGGGCTTCATAATCATGCGCATTATAGTTTTTATGTCCTCCGGAACCAAAATGCTACTAGCCCACATATACGTCAACAGCTGTCGAGCCGGTTCACTATGTAACCCATGCTCGGCCACTGTAGCCCGCAACTGAAATAACATTTTCCAACCGATTGGCACATGTACCCCGTGAACCTCACCATCCGGTCCTGTATCGTAACAAATTGGAAAAGCTTGACTCACAACCTCCACTATATCCATTTCCCCCTGATGTGCGGCTTGTTCCGCAATCTTAGCCCAATTAAGTCTTGTAATCCGTCTATTTTTCCCTATTTGAGTAACATTGTCACAGCCCTTTTGTTCATTTCTCCTTGGCAAAACCCCCGCCGGCACAGGTGCAGAGGCGAGTGGAGGGGGGGGGGGGGGCAAGTCCCCATTACCTTCCTCCTCAGGGAATAAGTCGGGCTCAGAGTCCGACTCTTCCTTTCGTGGAGCGCTGGGCAAAACATAATTATCCAACTTAACGGGGACAGGGATGCCCATAGATGGATGAGGGGGGTCCTGGATTCTCCCCGTAGCCATCCCAACCCCTAATTGCTGAGCTGCCTGACCGGCCATATCCTGCTCCACCTTGTGTCTCTTAATACAGTTAATAATCTCTCTCCAAGGCTTCATCAATTTCTTAGCCTCCTTTTTATCATCAATCACCTGATCCCAAAGTATATCACCACACGTACGCCACTCATCAACATTAAATAAGGTTCCTGCATGCAAGAACACCCCTGCCGATCGCCCGAAATCTAAAACGCTCGGTACCGACTTTAAAACTCCCGTATCCACCCCGCGTTTTTCTAAAAAACGTAAAAGCAATTGTTGGGCTACCTCCCGCTCCATTCCGTCTGATGGAGATCCGCAATCCGCCTTCCGCGGTCGCGCTCAGCTGGCCAGCTATTCACACAGGTTTGCCCACCGAATCTGCTCCGATTGTCAACCGCGCAAGACTCTCAACGCCAGGCACATCAGCCAGGTCCCTGTTCGGGCGCCAAATGTCGGGAATAACCCACTTGGCCAGGGACACCTGCTGATAAACCTGGGGAAGCCCACCAACTCAATATGAGTGAACAGCTTCGTTTATTGGTAACCACAGCAGACCTTATATAGATACAGAACCCGAAACCATCTTTATAAACAACTCTATAAATCACATACCTAGGGTACAGTGGTTAGACAAGCATGTCGAAGGAACAAAGGCGAGCATTCCAGAAACCTATTCACCAAGCACCGCTGCTTAGGTACAATCTGTGCTATATTCCAAGCATAAACTGTCCCTGGCTCCTAAGCCACGCAAGCTAGTTCGAGCCGTCCCTGGCTCCTATGCCACGTAAGCTAGTTCGAGCATCTTCTAGAAACCCAGATTCAGATACAGAATAAAACCCACTGCAGCTGGGGCCAGCGCTTTGTGCAAGGGAAGCTGCCCGAGAGCTGCACGTCAGGGAGGGACTCCTTGGTCTCAGGCTCTGCTTGCTTTTCTGACTGGCTGTGAGGAACACTCCTGTCCAGTGAGACGTCACTCTGAGAGTGTGGGGATCTGTGGGAGAGAGGAGGGTTACATTGCTTGGAGCCAGATGTGAGTTCTTCCTTCTCTAGCGTTCTCTAGTCTCTTCTGGTGACACAGCTGGTGAGACATTGACAGAGGGACGCCAGGTCATGGGAGGGCCAGAACGACAGTGAGAGCTGGAACAGGGCCTGTGGGAGATGCCGATGAGCGTGGACTCGATCAGCCTGGTTCTCCAGGGAAGGTTTTGCCTCTCGTCTGTGCCTGGGCAGATCATGGAGCACATCCTTCTAGAGGCTGCGTTAAGGCACATACGAGATAGATCCGAGGTGATTCGAGACAGCCAGCATGGCTTCACCAAGGCCAGATCGTGCCCGAGCAATCTGGAGGCCTTCTGTGATGGAGTGACGGCTTTGGTGGACGGGGAAGGGGCGGTGGATGGACTACTACCGGCCTTCTGCAAGGCCCTTGACATGGTCCCTCACCACATCCTTCTCTCTAAGCTGGAGAGGTGTGGATGTGAAGGAGGCACTGTTGGATGCATTAGGAGTTGGCTGGCCGGACACAGGCAAAGGGTTGTGATCAATGGTTCTGCGTCAGGGTGGAGGCCTGTCACAAACGGTGTCCCTCAGGGGTCGGTCGTGGGACCGGTGCTCTTCAGCATCTTCATCGACGACACAGACGAGGGCATCGAGTGCACCCTCAGCAAGTCTGCAGATGGCACCGAGCTGAGTGGTGCGGCCGATACACTGGAAGGAAGGGAAGCCATCCAGAGGGACGTGGATGGGCCGGAAAAGTGGGGCCCTGAAAACCTGATACGGTTCAAGAAGGCCAAGTGCAGGGTCTTGCAATTGGCTTGGGGCAGTCCCAGGTGTCGATTCAAACTGGGGGGAGATCTCCCTGAGAGCAGCCCTGCGGAGAAGGACTTGGGGGTCCTGGTGGACGAGAAGCGGGACATGAGCCAGAAGTGTGACAGCTGGACAGTGTGCCAAAGAGGTGTGTGCAGGCAAACGGTGCTGGTTTTCCCAGATGGAGGTCATAAATTTCCTTGCCTACTTGCAAAGTGTTCTCCTATTATTCCTACATAGCGTTGTATGTTTCTGCTATTACAAGATCTTTTATTAGAAATGCATTATCTGTTTCCCAAAGGTGATGCTGAGAAGCATGCCTGACTATGACTTACTTATGCACATCTCGCGTTTCATATCCATTCTTCCTGCCCGGCAGGAGGGGTGTGGGGCAGGAGCAGCTGCAGGAGGCTGCCACACTCTTGGCTCTCTGTGCACACCTCACACCGTTCCCTCTCAGCTGCTTGCAAAACTTAAACCAAAAGCCACAGAGCCATGAAAGTGTGGTGAGATATTTCCTTTATTGGAATCTAAATGGAAATCACAATGAGCTGGGTGGCCTACTGCTTCTCTTCTCCAGTGCCAGACAAGTCCATGTACCGCAGCACCGCTGCAGGTCGTCCTACGGCCCAGCGCTGTGGAGGGCAGTTCTGCCCAGCCCCGTGACGTCTCTACCCCCCAGCGCAGCTTACAGCCACTGTGCCCCAGCCTCCATGTTGAGCTGGGGCCGCACGGCCGCCCCGCCCCACAGCGCAGAGGGCCGCAGCCCCGCCCGCCATTATGAGCTGGGCCGGAAGGCCGCACCAGCCAATAGCTGCAGGCCGCTGCCCCGCCCGCCATTATGTGCCAGGCAGGCCCGCGGTATAAAAGGCCGCTGGCGCAGCCCCACGGCATTCACTGTCTGCACTGTCTGGCGACAGGGACGAGAGGCAGTGGGCGCTACGGGGTCAGGGGCAGCTGTCCTTGCAGACCCCAGCAAGGAGTGACCGTCGGTGGCCTTTGGCCACAGCGTTTGGAGGCCGAGGGTCTCCTCACATCCTCGTGACCATGCTGCGGGGCAACGCGGGACGGGGCCAGGCAAAGCAGAGCAGCCGGCCCAATCCCGGCCGGGGCCCGGCACAGCCCCCCGCCTGCCCTGCGCAGCGGGAGGAGCGCAGGCGGGGGCTGGAGAGGCAGTTCCAGGCCCTGCCGGCTGAGAACCACCTGCTGAGAGAGGGACGCTCTCCAGAAGTGTGCCAGGAACAGCAGAGGCTCCAGCAGGCTGCGGCCAAACTTGAAGTGCTCAGCAATTTCCTGGAGGAGAAATGCACGCAGCTCCAGGAGATTTGGGAAAAGCTGGGGACACACAGAAATCCCAAGCACATTCCCGTGACCATGCTGCGGGGCAGTGCGGGATGGGGACAGGCAAAGAGCAGCCGGCCCTCTCCTCCCCGGGGCCCGGCACAGCCCCCCACATGCCCTGCGCTGCGGAAGGAGCACTGGTGGGAACTGGAGGCATTGTGGGCCCTGCTGGAGGGCGTGCGGCTCACCTCCCAGGAGCTGCAGCGCCGCTGGGCCATAGAGATACGCAAGCTGCAGTCGGCGGCAGAGAAGGGGCACAGTTCGGGACTGGAGGAATTGTGGGCCCAGCTGAAGGACTTGCCGCTCCGCTGCCAGGAGCTGCAGCGCCGCTGGGCCATAGAGAGAGGCAAGCTGCAGGAGGCGGCAGAGGAGGAGCACAGCTGGGGACTGGAGGCAGTGTGGGCCAAGCTGCAGTGCGAGCGCCTCCGCTGCCAGGAGCTGCAGTGCCGCTGGGCCATAGAGAGACGCAAGCTGGCCGACTGACCGTGTTGTGCCTGGGAGAAGCTGCAGGCCCAGAAGGAGCAGCAGTTGAAGGAGTGGGAGCAGCGGCAGCGGGCAACAGAGACTCGGCAGCTGCTGCGCTGGAAGGAGGCCGAGCTGCACGCGACGCAGGAGCTGCTGGACCGGGAGTGCGATGCAGCCCTGCACCAGGCTTGCAAGCTCAGTGAGGAGAACTGCTTGCTGGGGAGCAGAAGCTCTCAGCAGATGAGGGAGGAGGTGGAGCAGCTCCAGGACAAGACGTGTATGCTCAGCCTCCTTACCCAGCAGCTGCGGGAAACGGTCCGGCAGCTCAAAGAGGCCACTTCCACAACCAGAGAGGCCACAGAAAAGGTAGAGGAAGTCAACCTGCTGCAGGGACAGCATTTGGCAAAGGAGATTGGCAAAAGGCTGGAGCCGCCCGGAAATCCAGGCCAGGAATGCTCCAACCCACAGGAAGAGATGGAGGAGTTGCAAGGGCGGCTGATTTCTGTCTGCATCCTGCACACTCGCAGATGAACATCACCGCTAATTCGAAGGTTCTTAGCTCGTCACAGCTGCGATCCTTTGGAGGGCCCTAATGAGGACCCAGAAAACGAGCTTCCCCTGACTGCTGGACAGTACGTTTACATCTTTGGAGACGTGGATGAGGATGGCTGGTTTCTGGGAGAGCTGACGGATGGCACAAGAGAACTGGTCCCTTCCAATCTGGTGGAAGAAGTTTCTGATGATGACCCGGATACAACCGTGCCTCCAGAGCTTTGTCATCTCCTGCTGGATGCCGATGATGAAGAGAGACTAGGCAGCAGGAGCGGTGACAGAGAGTGATGGTCACCATCCAGAAACCTGTGTCCGCCTGCTGGCTGAGCCTGGGGGACGCAGATTCCTCTCCACAAGACAGCAACATCCCATCAAAATTCCACTTTTCTGGATGAAGACTGCCTCCTGCTTCACTTGATGTTCAAGTGGAGCATGGTCCATCGGCAGCAAGACCTTGAACACCCATCAGTTGTATGACAGAGAATTTACTACACTGGACTGGACTAAAACACACACACACACACACACACACACACACACACACACAAAAAAAATCACAATAAAAAAAAATACAAAACAACCAAACCCCAAAAAAGTGTGTAAGGTCGTCTTGTTCTCTGGCAGTCCGCTTTTGTCAAGGTACGAGGAAAGGAGGAGGCTGAGGAAAGCCTCCAAAGCCTCTCTCCAGCGCACTACCTACAGCTATCAGAATGGAGAGAGAAAGGAATCGTCACTGCTTGCTTCTGTTCTTTGGGGCGCCTGAAGTACTTTGGAAGGCCACACTTTCTGAGCACCACAGACATTCTGTCCCAAAGCAGCTGTTTGACCGTTTCCCCTGGGTGACAAGGCATAGCGCTTGCAGCGTCTGAAGGCACGGGCTCAGACGCAAATCCAAACCCTTAACTGCAGGTCCTTCCATCCTTTATACACACGCTGAAGCCCCCCCTTGTAGTTTCCCATCCATCCCTACGGGTCAGCAGAGCGCTTAACAAGTCTCCTTCACGTCTAGACACCAACTGCCCACACGAGTGCGTGCGACAATGCATGCGGCTGGGGCCAGCGCTTTGTGCAAGGGAAGCTGCCCGAGAGCTGCACGTCAGGGAGGGACTCCTTGGTCTCAGGCTCTGCTTGCTTTTCTGACTGGCTGTGAGGAACACTCCTGTCCAGTGAGACGTCACTCTGAGAGAGTGGGGATCTGTGGGAGAGAGGAGGGTTACATTGCTTGGAGCCAGATGTGAGTTCTTCCTTCTCTAGCGTTCTCTAGTCTCTTCTGGTGACACAGCTGGTGAGACATTGACAGAGGGACGCCAGGTCATGGGAGGGCCAGAACGACAGTGAGAGCTGGAACAGGGCCTGTGGGAGATGCCGATGAGCGTGGACTCGATCAGCCTGGTTCTCCAGGGAAGGTTTTGCCTCTCGTCTGTGCCTGGGCAGATCATGGAGCACATCCTTCTAGAGGCTGCGTTAAGGCACATACGAGATAGATCCGAGGTGATTCGAGACAGCCAGCATGGCTTCACCAAGGCCAGATCGTGCCCGAGCAATCTGGAGGCCTTCTGTGATGGAGTGACGGCTTTGGTGGACGGGGAAGGGGCGGTGGATGGACTACTACCGGCCTTCTGCAAGGCCCTTGACATGGTCCCTCACCACATCCTTCTCTCTAAGCTGGAGAGGTGTGGATGTGAAGGAGGCACTGTTGGATGCATTAGGAGTTGGCTGGCCGGACACAGGCAAAGGGTTGTGATCAATGGTTCTGCGTCAGGGTGGAGGAATCTAGAAGCTACGTGCAGGGGCTACAACTATCCACAGCCCTTAACGCACGATCCAGAAGGATACATTCATCAGAACACGGGGTATTGACGGGGGAGGTGCCTGAAGACTGGAAGATAGCCAGTGTCACTCCGGTCTTCAAAAGAGGCAAGAAGGAAGACCCAGGCAATTATAGGCCAGTCAGCCTCACCTCTGTCCCTGGAAAGGTGATGTAACAGCTTGTACTGGATGTCATCTCCAGACAGCTGGAAGAAGAGGAGGTTATCAGGAACAGTCAGCACGGGTTCACAAGGGGGAGGTCGTGCTTGACCAACCTGGTAGCCTTCTATGATGTTGTCTCTGGCTGGGTGGATGGGGGGAGAGCAGTGGATGTAGTCTACCTTGATTTCAGCAAGGCATTTGATACTGTCCCCCACGACATCCTTATAACAAAGCTGAGGAAGTGTGGGATAGATGAGTGGACAGTGAGGTGGGTTGAGAACTGGCTGACTGGCAGAGCACAGAGGGTCGTTGTTGGTGGTGCAGAGTCCGGTTGGAGACCTGTAACTAGCGGTGTTCCTCAGGGGTCTGTGCTGGGTCCGGTCTTGTTCAACATCTTCATCAATGACCTTGATGAGGGGATAATGGCCACCCTCAGCAAGTTTGCTGATGATACGAAGTTGGGAGGATTGGCTGACATGCCTGAAGGCTATGTTGCCATTCAGCAAGACCTGGATAGGCTGGAGAGCTGGGCAGAAAAAAACCGGATGAGGTTTAACAAAAGCAAGTGTAGAGTCTTGCATCTGGGGAGGAATAATTCCATGCACCAGTACAGGTTGGGGGATGACCTGCTGGAGGGGAGCTCTGCGGAAAGGGACCTGGGTGTCCTGGTGGATGACAGGTTGGCCATGAGCCAGCAGTGTGCCCTTGTAGCCAAAAAGGCCAATGGCTTACTGGGGTGCATTAAAAAGAGCGTGTCCAGCAGGTCGAGGGAGGTGATCCTCCCCCTCTACTCTGCCCTGGTGAGGCCTCATCTGGAGTACTGTGTCCAGTTCTGGGCTCCCCAGTACAAAAAAGACAAGGATCTCTTGGAGAGAGTCCAGCGGAGGGCCACGAAGATGGTGAAGGGCCTGGAGCATCTCTCCTATGAGGAAAGGCTGAGTGAACTGGGTCTGTTCAGCCTTGGGAAGAGAAGACTGAGAGGGGACCTGATCCAGGTCTATAAATATCTAAGGTGTGGGGGGCAGAATGGCGAGGCCAGACTGTTTTCAGTGGTGAGTGGAGACAGGACAAGGGGAAACGGCCGGAAACTGCAGCATAGGAAGTTCCGCACAAACATGCGCAAGAACTTCTTTACAGTGAGGGTGACGGAGCACTGGAACAGGCTGCCCAGGGAGGTGGTGGAGTCTCCTTCTCTGGAGATGTTCAAGACCTGCCTGGATGCCGACCTGTGCGACCTGGTGTAGGGAACCTGCTTTGGCAGGGGTGTTGGACTCGATGATCTCTTCCAACCCCTACAATTCTGTGATTCTGTGATTCTGTGATTCTGTGAGAACACGTACTGATCAAGGTAGAAGTCTCCATCGCTTTTTTCTAACTGTGATTTATCACTTTGCTGCTCTTCAGGTGGGTAAAGAGCTGGAAATGTTTTCAATGAATTTCAAGGGAAGGTTAGAAATGTTACTGAACGTGAATTGTTTCTGGCCAAGAATGCCAAGAACCTTTCAGATGCAAAATGACATAAAAGGAAGAACACTATTCATATGTACGATGACACAAATCTGACCAACAAATGCCAGGAAAGGCTGCTATGTGAGCCCAGCCTGAGCAGTCACATTAACTGACAGATGTGTATAGAATGCGTGTTAATGGTTCAGGCCTGGTTCAGTCTGGATCTGTGACTGATGGTGCGGGGGGACCCACGGAGCCATGGCCTGGGATGGGCCTAAAAACAACACAGCAGCAATGAGGTGGGGGGGGAGGGGGGTCGGATGAGGGGGGTCATTATTTTAACATCCCTTAAACTTGAATGTAAACAGTGAATACCACAAAGTCAGATTTTACAGATGGTATGTGACCAGCACAGGAGTTGAGCTTGATAATAATTGATTAAATTTAAATTAAAAAAGGATAATCAATTGCGTTTGGTTGACACAAGTACACATAACACACTGTTCCAACAAACTACAGTTTCATATCAGAGCTTATATAACCTCTTTGCGTGACCCCTCCCGCTGCAATATCAGACCTCTGTTTGGTTTCCAGCTGTTGAAATGTACGCCTGCTAAATATGACTTGGAAATCAGCTAAAGGTGCCAGCACTGCAGCTTGAGGGCTGTAGCTGGCCCATACCTGGGCTGCTGGAGTACTGCGCGAGCTCTGATTTCTGCTTGCTTGCTTTGCTTTCTTTCATGAATACAAACCACTCCCAAGAGTTCAGCTTCTCCCTGAGTTGCTGTAAGTCCAGAATATGGCAGAGCTGGCTGAACGTGGCAAATTGCTAACGGTCTCATTAACGTCTAGCAGAGCAGTGTAACGTACCTTACTCTAACATATAAAGTATTATTTTTCATAGAGAATGTCATTCTATTTTTTTCTCCCCTCCCCGCCTCTGTCTTCATAACTTGTTCTGTTAGATGAATTTGCAGACAGTTAGGAATTGTAAGTGCAACAGGAAACTGACAGAGAAAAGGTGACTTGTCTCTGTTAGGACTGGGACAGATATGTATTATTGGAGCTGACAGAAGAAGAGTTAAATTTTGAAGAGAAAGGAAAACCGAAAGACGTTAACATGTTCAAGCTGAACTAGCGCTTGGGTCCAAGCGAAGGAGTTTGGTTGTCGGGGCTGGGACAGGACGGGACGGGACGGGACGGGACGGCACGGGTGGAAGAGCCCGTTCAGCAGCTCCTAGGAAACCCGGCAGGGCGCCGCCTGGGGCGACCGCGGAGCCGCTCCGTGCCGGCGCCGGGAGGCTGCGGTGCCGGGAGGCTGCGGTGCCGGGACGGCTCCACCACAGCTCCGCGACCGCCAAGCCCCGAGCTGCTCGCGGCGCGCTGCTGCCGAGAGCGCTTTGAAACGGCTGGGGGACGCCTGCCAGCCCACGGCGGCGACGAGCTCATTGGACGCTCGCCCGCCATCCGCGCGTCCCGTACTCTTCGAGCGCATGCGTGCGGCCGTCTGGAGGACTTCTGGCAATAAAGATTGGCGGATTCGGTGCGCAGAGCGGTCACAACACGGAGGCGCCACTTCCGCATCTAGGCGCGCATGCGTCGTGCTGCCCGCGGCTCCAAAGAAAGAACACGGCCGCAGTTCCGCCGACTGGCCACGAGGGGGCAGCGGAGACCGGGCAACAGCCGCTCCGACGGCTCTGACGAGGAGCCGCCCCGCAATCCGCGGCGGTCCGTTCTGTCTTCCTTTTGACGGCAGAGGAAAAACGCAGTCAGAAGAGGAACGGGGGGAGGGTCGGAAGGGGGAGAGGACGAAGAAAACCAAGGAAAACTTCGACAAACCCACCAAACTGGCGCTAAGTGCTTATGAATACCTGTACATAGATCAAT